>NW_026624391.1:55598-73451 GCF_030028575.1 Malurus melanocephalus
CTGCTGTATCTAGTTGCTTAGAGAAATAAGCAACTGCTCGTCGGTACAGAGCCAGGTCTTGTGCTAATATTCTTAAGGCAATTCCCTGTTTCTCATGGGAGAMCAGAAAGAATGGTTTACTCACATCTGGAAGTCCTGGAGCTGGAGCTGACATGAGGGCATTCTTTAGCTGCTCAAAGGCCTTTGTGGCTTCTTTTGTCTACTGGAGATCCCTCTGTTTGTCCAGATAAGACAAGCCTCTTCAGTCTTGGTAGCTATCAAGAGGTCATCYACATACTGCAACAGTTTTCCTTCTGATGCTGGGACCTCCCAGGATTCTAAGTYCTTGGCAAGTTGATCTCCAAATATGGTAGGACTATTCTTGAACCCTTGAGGCAACACTGTCCAGGTGAGCTAGGTTTTACGCCCACTTTTAGGGCTTTCTCATTCAAAAGCGAATATTTTCTGGCTGGCTTCGTGGAGAGGGAGGCAAAAAGAAGGCATCYTTCAAATCTAGAACAGTAAATGAAGTTAACTCCGGTGTTAGTTCAGTTAATAATGTATATGGATTTGCCACTACAGGGTAGAAGTCTTCTGTAATCTTATTTACAGCCCTTAAATCCTGTACTACCCGGTATGATCTATCAGGTGTGCGAACGGGTAGTATAGGGGTGTTAAATTCAGACTGGCATTCTCCCAGTAATCCTAGCTGTAAAAAGTTTTCTATTACTGGGCTAACTCTTTCTTTATCTTCTTTTCTTAAAGGATATTGTTTAACTCTAACTGGCTGCTTTCTCTCTTTGAGTTTAATTTGTGTGGGAGGTGCATTCTTAGCTCTCCCTGGAACATCAGTAGCCTAAACCCTAGAAAATACTTGATTTGTTATTTCTTTATAATTTTTTCTTCGGTCTCAGGGGTTGTCAATATTAAATTTAATATTTTTACATATTGTTGATCATTCACCTCCAGAGTTATTTCTCTGTGTTTAAACATAATGGTTGCTTGTAATTGTTCTAATAAATCTTTACCTAAGAGTGCTTTTGGGGAATTGGGCATATATAAAAATTTATGAATTCTCTATTGTTTCTTAAGTTTATACTTTAAAGTTTTACAAAATAAGCTTTTTCAGAGTGACTAGTGGCCCCTTTTATTATGATACAATCATCTTATACAGGCATCAGAAAAACTAAATAAGTTGCTTCTATATTTACTAGAAATTTTACTTTTTTCTCCTTTTCTTCTAGCTTTACTATAACTAGGGGATCTGCTAGGTTGGAATCCCCCAGTCCTCTTCAGTCTTCCTTCACACGTGCAATCTTTTTTTTTTCAGAATTATCTTATCTCTTATTAGGATACGTATTCTTCTTCTCTGGGCATTTATTCTTCTAATGCTCAAATTTTTTGCAATATGCACACTGGTTTTTGTGCAGTTTGGTTTTTCCTTGGTTTTGACTTTCTTTCTGGTTATTTTATTTTACATTTTTTTACTAATGTTACTAACTTCTTGACTCTTTCTTTATATTTTGCTTCTCGGTTATTGTACACTTTTTAAGTTTTATTTAATAATACTTCTAAATTTCTACTCTCTGCTGAACGCAGTTTCTGGAGTTTTCTATCTAATGTTCTACTGTGATTGGCCCAAAAAGAGAGACACTAGCTGTTGTATCCCCACCTCTGACCCAGGGTCCGGTGTTGTGTTTCTGTGCATAGCATCTTTTAATCGTTCCAGAAAGTCAGTTGGAGACTCGGAGGGGCCCTGTTTGATTGCATACAGTGCTGATCAATTAATGGTTTTAGGCAYTGCCTTTTCCATGGCTTTTACTATCCACTCTTGATAAGCCTGTAGTTTAGCCATTTCAGCTGTTCTATTTGGATCTTATTTCGGGTCCTGGAGTGGCAAATATTCTTTGTGATCTTCTTGTCGTGCTTTATAATAATTTCTAGCTAAATTTTGTGCTGTTTTCAAAATTAATTGYTTTAATAACAACTGAATAACATTTCAATCGGKATTATGTTGTTTCATTATAAAACATAAATGTTTACTTATGATTATTGGATTGGTTCGATAATCTTTTGCAATCTTTTTCTAAGCTTCCATGTTAACAGTAGAAAAAGGTACCTTGATCAGTATTGTATTGCCCTCAGGCCTTACTGCCTCTCGTAGGGGTGCTTGCAGGACCTGTCCCCGCTTCCCCCGTGTTCTGGCAGAGACCGGGCTCCCTGCTGGAGATGGCGTGTCCTCTGAGTCTGCTTCATCCTCTCGCTTCCTAGGAGGGGGCTTAAGAAAATCAGTTAATTCTTGTTTCTGTGCTGCTGCCTGATAAACCTTGTCTGGTTTAGTACATCTTTGACCTATACTGCATGCTGAGCAGCACCTTTTAAGTCTGCTTTTAGTAGCTTTTTTTTTTTTCTTTCTAAAGCTAGTACTATGGGGTCCTGTGGTGGCACCATCCTACAGTCTCTCTGCCACTCAGGGTGATTTCGGAGAGTGAAAAACATATCTGCKTAGGAGACTTCATTCTACTTTCTCTCTCTTCTCAAGAACAGCATTAACTGCAGGAGGGTTTTATAATCTAAAGATCTAAAGAGTGGCTATTTTTTCCTAATATCTAATTTATTTAAAGGTTACTAATTATTACAATACTTAATAAGAACTTTCTTACTTTTTGTTTTKTTTTTTTTTTGTTTTAACTATTTTTTTCTAGTGTACTAATATACACTTAAGGGGGTTTTTGCTATTATTTTTTTACTCTGGCTATTTTTCATTTTATTCTAATGTTATATTACTCACTCTAGATTACTTGTATTACATTAACTACCTTTTGTGTACTTTTATCTCCTTGGGTAAAACTACTGGAGTGCAGGGGATGTCCTTAGGCTAGTGTTCTCTTCTTGTTTTTCCCTCCCCACTCCGTTTAACCGCTGCAGCTTAAACTTACCATACACAGCATGCAACCACACGACACACAGTCACAGCAAACACGCATTACACAATAAAATAAAGAAGAAATATAACTTACTTCCTGACTCCGGGCTCTTGGGAACCGCCACTTCCTGGTTCCGGTCCGTGCTTCACTTCCGGGATCCGGGTCTGCACACACKCATATACACTCAGTCGCGGAGCTCCACACAAGCACACAACCAGGTTTTGCTTACCCTTTCTCCTGCTTCTTAATACAGTCATTGGCAGGCCTGTACTCAGGTAATAGCAGAACTTTTCGCTCCGGTCCCACTTGGCAGACCGTTGCGAAAAAGCTTTTCCTGGCCGGCACACTAGCCGGCGCTTGCAAGCACCCTCAGGGTCCGTTGTGCRCCAGGTGTCCCCAGCGTCTTACCAACCCCTGGCTACGCGTAYGCCCTGTAGACTTCCTGATATACATATATGATAAACATACCATTCCTATGAAGCGCCAGTGGGTACTTGCTCTGCCTGGGCGGTGGACGTACCAGAAGTGGAGTTCTTCCAGGAAAGAAGACCTGGGGCGCGCCAAAGAGTCCCGATTCTGGACAGTCCCCGCACYGGACAGAGCTTCTCCTGCTGGCTCGCCAAAATGATCTAAAAGTGATCTGAGCAAGACTCCACAACTTTTATAATTTTAAATTGTGAAGTAGGTATGTTTATTGCAGCGCTGGGTGAGCGGGAGGTACTCCTCAAAGCCGCACACACTGCAGCACGGGCACCGCTTGGTATATATCAGGTTACATGTTACACATTCACCGAGTTTCGCAATTTGCCTATACATATGCATGACCTGTCCCCGCTTTGTATTATAATGAGTTTAAAAGTCATTTCCATGTGCTCGTGCCTGTGCGGTGTTATTTGGTAGTGGGCTCCGGGGGTCTCAGGAGGAAGTAAAATACTCATCCTCTTGTCTTGAACTTTTCACMTTTCTCTTTTGCGCATGCTCTCTGGGTCCCTGGCCCAAGTCCAAAACARCAACTCTGGTTTTGACTAGAGCAGGGGTTCCACTAGAGCATAAGGGCTGGGTTACAGTCTCTGCTTTTGTCAATAATCTTTTACTTCTCATTCTGCTTTGACAAACACAATCAATGTTAAGTAAGCAATATACATTGTCTAGCAAGCAGCTTCTAACAAGTTACCCTGTARCTTCTAACTTCTCTGCATCAATAATAGAAACTCAATTCCATTTTTTTCAGCCCTACAATAAACATTTAAAATTGTAAAAGTTATATTGGCATCTGATGCTTTTATTTCCTACTTAAACCAGGGGAAGAATTAAGTTAGATGGTTTTATTTTGGTTTAATGTTCAGTTGAGAAAAGGGTAATAGGTATTATTAATAAGCAACTATTTAACTGTTTGGCTGAGTGCACAATAATAGACAAGCTCTTAGCAATTCTCTGCATCCCCAGTCCCTCTTGTAATGATTTCTGAGTGCCTACACATCATGTCTCTACCCTTGCAGCTCTCCTTTAGAGAGAGGCAGAGATTACTATGATTGGATGTGCAGAGGAGACTCCAGATGGTTCCAAGGGTGCTGGGAAGTGCACAGTACAGTGCAACATTCAGCCTCAAGCAACCTCCAGCCACTGGGCCATCACCAGAGCCATTCCTCTTGTCTCCTGTACCCGGGGGTCTTGTATAAATTGTATCGATCTCAAATACCATCTTTCTCTTACAGGCATCCATTTTGATTGTGACACAATCTTCTTTCCAGCTGTTAAACCAAGAATAGTTACCAGTCATTACTGTTGAGCTCTCTCAGTCATTTCACAAAGCATAGTTGGAGTGGAGACATAACCGTCCCCCACCTTCGCAGAGACCCCTTATCTGACAGCTTTCCCTGCTCCGTCTTCAAGCAAATGCACCTTTCCTTGAATGTTCTTTGGCATCCCTCTAAAGACATGCAAAGTAGCAGCTACAGATGGCAGAGCCATCTGCACTGGAACGGTGAGCAGGGAGGAAATGGGAGGGCAGACTCTCACAGTCCCTGCTCTGCCTCAACCCTCTAAGCCCCCATAGCCCTCACAGAGGCCATAGCATATCTGTCAGAGACTTCACAACCCCCTGTCATGATCTGATTATTAAAGGTTCTTATAAATACCTCTGCGCTAATTAAGGTGCAAACGAGACCATATGCCAGTCAATAGGATGGGTTCTGTTTACTATCAAATATGAGAGGGAGAGAGAGGAAAAGAGAGAAAGGGAGAAGTAGGAAAAGAGGTGGGGGGACAGATAACAAAAAGAATATCACAGCTCTGTGGATTACACTGGCATCCAAATGGTCCTCTGCAGCTGCTCTTCCTGGTCATGAAGGTCCCCCGAAAAGCACAGAATCTCAAGGTTTAATATAGCTCAGGCCGGGTGGCAGTGTCCAGGCACGTTCCCTGGAAGAGGGGGCATTCTGTGGCCGCAGATTGTGGATCTGTTGCGTCACGTGCAGTCCTGTGATGCGAGGCCTCTGGGGAGTGCTTTTGGGGGGGCTTTGATGGATTATGACACCCCCTCCCCTGCCTCTCAGGTGAATGTCTCATGGATGTGGCTTGTGGGGTGGGGGCTCCACAGCTTGGCCAGTTTGTGTAAGGGAAGGTGGGTGTTTACTGCCTCTGACCAGAAGTTGTCACACACCCAAAACCTCCCGCCCCTCCCTCTCTTGGCTGGGGTGCGAGTCTGTGTAAACCTGGCTTCTGCAGGTGGCCTCCCCCACCCCAAAGTCAGCCAGAGATGATTCTCAGTGCAGCTGATGGGTTTGGCTCTCTTGTGGATGCATTCCTTTACCTAAGCCTGAGGTGATTGAAAATAGGTTTCTCTTTATCTAACCTCAGCAGTTTGACTTACAGTCCAAAGTCTCAGTCAGGTATCTTCAGGGAGCTTCTTTATACAGTTTTTGTTAAACTTTATATCAGTGTTTGAGGCATTAAATATTTCAGACTCTGACACCACTGATCCCATAGCCCACAGAGACACCTCAGAGCCCTGAAAGACCTTCTGGAGTCCATAGCTCTCCCAGCCTCTAAAGCCCTCATAGCCACCACAGCCTCCAGAGCACTCCATACCCAGGAGCCCTCAGAGCACCAGGAGCCCTCAGAGCACCAGTAACCCTCACAGACCCCATAGCTCTCATAAACATGTTACGAATGGAGATGGGAGCTCAGATAAGTTCCTGCCTCTGCCCAGGCCTCTGGTAGAAGGCAGTAGCTTTATTGGGGCAGCCAGCAACCCAAAACCCATTCTCATTTGCAAGTTCTTTAATAATGGCCAATTAGATATATTACAAAATGAATTATTTATTTAATAGACACAAAACCTAAGATATAAGACTTTAAACAAACTATTTACTACACAGGAATGAAGCAAAAGAACTACTAGTAGACAACATACAGTGCAAGATAAAGGTACCTATTATTACAGCTACTGAAGAAACAGTTCAGTTTAAGATTCAATGGGACTTACCACCAAATCAGTCCCCCATGTGGTACACAGAATCTTTCCTCTCCATTTCCAGGGAAAGTATCTGCATTAGAAGTTTTCTGCCCATCTCCAAGGTGTATGGAAGCTTCTGTCTCTTGTATAAATTTGTGTAGCTTTTACTGTTTGTAAAACAGTGTCTCTCAGTCAGGAATTTCTAGCTTATTTCCCCACATCTGGTTTCACACTCAGTCTGTTTATCTGAGGTTTCACTAGTGGCACCAGAAATGACTTGCTGCTTGACCTTCATCTGGCCTGGGTCACCTCATTATTCCATGTCAGGGAAAGAATGTCCACAGCTATGCACCAGGAGGGGAACAGACTTCCCTCTTTAGGGGGAATGTCCTGTCATAAAACATCAGAGCCCCCATAGCTGTCACAGCCTACAATGCTCAAACCTCCGTAAGACCTCACAGGCCTCACAGCCCTCAAAGCACTCAAAGATTTAATTGGTCCTCACAGGCCTCACAGACCCCCTGACCCTAAGAGAACTCACAGCCTTCACAGCCCCAATAACCCTAACTGATCCCACAGCCCTCACAAGTGTCAGTCCCCATAGCCCATAAAGCTCCCAGAGAAGTCTAAGCCTCCACAGCCCTCACAGCCCCAAGAGCTGCCATAGCCATCTCAGCCCTCACAGACTCCATAGCCCTGGAAGGGCTCGGAGCCCTTACAGCCCTCAAAGTCCCTACAGGTTTCACAGCCACTATAGATGTCACAGCCCCCATAGTACAAGCTAACCACAAAGCCTTAAGGGCACCTTTAGTCAGAGAACTCACAGCCCACATAGGCCCCTGGGCACTGAGTGACCCTAGAACCCACATAAATTCCATAACCCTCACTGACCCTGGAGACAGCACAGGTTTGAAAGACCTCACAGACCTCATACACCTCCAAGCCCCTAGACCCCATATCCGCCAAAGCCTACACACACCCCACACTCTTCAGAGACCCTACAGCCCTGAGACTCCCAAGAGCCCACAGAGACTCTATGGCCCTGACAGTTTGCTATAGTTCTCAAGTCCCTTTCAACTCACAAAGACCCTATAGCCAGGTGACCCTTCAGAGACCCCACAGCTCTCAAATACCCTATAGCCCTCATAAACCCAGTAGTCATCACTGCTCCTACAGACCTCGAAGTCCCAATAAGAATAATAGCCCACATATCCTTCACAGTTCCCAGAGCTGTCTCAGCCCTCAAAGACCCAATTGGCTTATCAGAACCCATTGCCCCATCACCCCTTATAACCCTTTCAGCCACCATAGACCACATAAACCTATAGAGACCTCACAGACCTTGCAGCCCTCCAAGCCCCTACAGTCCTCAAAGCCACCTTAACCTTCACAGACCACAAAGCCCTCAGRGCACTGGAAGACCTCATAGACCCCTATAAAACCTCTCAAAACCCCTATAGCTCTCAGAGCCTACATAGGCCTCAAAGCACCCAGAGCCATCTCAGCCCTCACAGATCCCATAGGCCTTACAGTTCTCAAAGCCACTATAGCCTTCACAGCTGCCACAGCCCTCAGAACATCTGTAGACATACGGGCCACATAACCCCCATAGCCCTCATTAGACCCTGGAGCCCTCAGAGCCCACACAGACTCCATAACCTTTACAGCCCCTGTAGCCCTGAAAGTCTCTAGTGCCTACACAGACCTCATAGCCCTCCAGCCTTATATCTCTCACAGCCATCTCATCTCTCAAAGACCCAATAACCATGAGACTCTTCAGAGAACCCAGAGCCCTCACAGGTCCTATAGGGAGTCTAGGTCCTAGAGATATCAAAAAGCCCTCAAAATGGTGTTTCTTGAGGGGAAAATAGTGGTAGGAGGAGGAAGTGTTTTGTGGGTTAAATTGAGTAGGGAACTCAATTTTGCCTCATATTAAGGGGTAGAAGAGAGGAAAACTCCCTCTTGAGTCACCTTTTTTTTAGGTGTTTAAATTGAGGAGAGCCCTCTTTTTGCATCACTTAGGGATCCAAATTGAGACGGAATCACCTTTTTCCATAATTTTAAGGATTTAATTGAAGGAAAACTCCCTTTGTGCATCATTTAAAAGTCTTAAATCAAGAAGAAAAAGGATGACAAAACATGAGTCAATTGGGGTGACCCCCAGTGGGTCCCCCTGGCCTTGGGGTGTGTAGGGAGATGTGAGATATGGGGATGGAAGGAGGGATTTGTGGTGGGGGAATCTGGGAAGGGAAGGGAAGGGAAGGGAAGGGAAGGGAAGGGAAGGGAAGGGAAGGGAAGGGAAGGGAAGGGAAGGGAAGGGACCACACCCCAAACCCTCTCCGCCTCCTGCTCCTTCACTGTGGGGTCAGTGCCAGCCAGGCACAGGTGATTCCGGGCTGGGGTCTACACCCCAAAGGTTTGGGATTTCACCCTTCTGGGATGGATTCTCCTCCCCAACCCGGCTCCATCCCTTTATCTCATCCCTAATCCTTTATCTCTCATCCCTTATCTCTGATCATCCCTTATGTCTCACCCTTTATCTCCCATCCCTTATCCTTTATCTCTCACCCCTTATCTTTCCTCACCCCACAGTTTGGGGTCTCCGGACCCCTCCAGGAGTGGGGTCCCCCCATCAAACCCCAGCATTTTTGTCCCTGGCCCCACTGTGGGACCCCCGGTTCCCCCCCCCCCCCCCCCCCCCCCCCCCCCCCCCCCCCCCCCCCCCCCCCCCCCCCCCCCCCCCCCCCCCCCGCGCCCCCCCCCCCCCCCCCCCCCCCCCCCATCCCCCGGAAGGGGCGGCTCGGGGGTGTGATCACTGTACCCAGAGACCCCAAAGTGCCCCCAGAGACCCAAACCGATGCTCCGGACCCCAAAGTGCCCCAGCCCCGTTCTGGAGTGCAAAGCGATGCCCCAGAGACCTCTAAGTGCCACCAGACCTCAAAGCGATGCCCCAGACCCCAGTCCTGCTGCAGGGATGGAGCCAATCCCGCCCCATCCCGCGAGCACCTGGGCATACCCACCTGGCCGGAGAAGAGATGAATCCATGGGATTTGTGCTTTTCAGAAATCCTAGTAGATTCCGGGAGGAGGTAATCCATGGGATTTGTGCTTTTCAGGAATCCCGCCACACCGAGAGAGGATCCGCAGGACTCCAGCAGGATCCGAGGGATGGGGACAATTCCTTGGATCTGTCCCTCTCGCTGTCCCCACCTCGTTCCTGTTCCTTCAGCTCCCTTTTCCTGTCCCTCTCTCCCACATTCCGAGTCCCATAAAATCCCTGGTTTTGGCTTTGGCTCCCGAACTGGGGCGACTATTTGGGATAATTTTAATTTTTGGACCAGAACGAGCNAAAAAAAAAAAAAAAAAAAGAGAAAAGGAGGCAGGGCCACCCCCAACCCCTCCAGTTCATCATCCAGGATACCTGACCCTGGAGTTCCTTGGAGGCCGCAGGGATGTTCTCACCTGGAATGGGCAATCCCAAATCTTCCCTGGGATCCGACCAACTCCGAGTTCAAATTTTCGATTCCAAGGCAGGAATTTGGGGCTTTTCCATGGATTTTTTCCAGTCCTGGGATCCCTGTGCAGCTCCTCCCGGTCTGCTCCTTTAGGGGCACCAAGAGCTCAGGAATCGCGTCCCTGGAAGCTTTCGCGGGGAGGAATTCCTTCCCAATATCCCATCCCTCTCCTCCCTCCGGCTCCGGTGTCCCGACATTCCGCGATTCCCGGTTCGTGTGGGATTCGCACTGGGAGATCCCTCCCGATCCTGGCGTGGGGCTGGGAAAAGGGCGGGGCTGGAATATCGGGATGGCAGAGCTACAGCAGGGATTCAGGGGAACATCAGGGAAAGGGATTGTTTTATTCTGAAATGTGGAATCTTGGGAAGGAATTCCTAGCTGGGCTGGAATTCCTAGGGAAGCTGCGGCTACCCGTGGATCCTTGGGATTGTCCAAGGAAAGGTTGGACCCCCCTGGGATTGTAGGAGGTTTCCCTGCCCATGGAATGGTTTGGGAGGAACGGGATGATCCTCGAGTCCCCTTCCCACAAAACCATTCCAGGATTCGATGATTCCCGGGATCGTCCTACCAAGAATGTCACCCTGAATCATCCCATTCCTGGAAAAATGGCTGCTCCTGGAGAAGCTGTGAGCCAGGGAAGGCCTGTTGTTCCTAAAGTCTGGGAATTGATGAGGCTGGAAAAGCCCTAGGAACCCATGGAGTCCAACCATTTTTAGCCAAGGCCAACTCGGATCCAGTTTCCCCCCAAATCCACTGGTATTTCAATACCTCCAGGCAGGGGGATTCATTTCCAGGCAGGAATTGTTCCCAAAATCCAACCTGAACCTGCCCAAGTGAAACACCCAGGGTCCAAATTCCATTGGAAAATTCCTGGGAATGCCCGTGCAGCCCTGTCTTTGAGGTTTTCCATAAACCTTACCTGATCCCTGATCCTGGCCTGGGACACTTCCCAGGATCCAGGGCAGCTGCAGGATCCAAGGGAGTATGGGAGGATTTGGGATTTGCTTCCAGGTCTTATCCAGCTCCTTCTCCCTGGGATCCCTGGGAATGGATTTGGGGCTCTGGGAACTTTTTAGAACTCCTTRTTCCCAAAAATTAGCTCGGATCCACGGCTGCTTTCACCTTCCCACTCCACAGCTTCATTTCCTAGTCTCTGAGGGCTTTTCCCACCTCAGCAATTCCAGGATTCCTCGGAATGGATCTGAACCGCTTTGACACCAGCAGTCACTCCCGGCTCCGGAGCAGTTTTTTCCCCGTTTRAATCACTTTGAATCCCTTCTTCCCCTCTCTCATTGTACTTTTCCAGCAGAATCCAGCAGCGAGACTCCCCCATGCCAGAATCCAACGCGGACCCATCCCAGGACAAATCCAGGGATGGAAACCAGGAAGAAGGATAAGCTCCCAAAGCTCAATTCTGCTGGAATCTCCAAAAATCTATGACAATATTTCCCCTTTTGGCCTCTCCTGAAGAAAATACAAATCTGGGCCCTTCACTCCATCCTGGATTGTCATTCCCTGTTCCTACTGAGCCAAGGCGAAAGAGTTTGGGATCGTCCCAGATATTCCCTCTGGAGCTCCATGCCTCAGTTTCCTTGCAGATGCAGCACCTCCTCTCCCCATTCCCAGGCTTTTAGACACTCCTGCTGGCCAGGAATTGGGAATGAAAGGATGGGAATCCCCTGAAGGTGGGACATGGATCCAAGTCTGTGCCAAACAAGTGTGTTTGAGATCACCCAAAAATCACTGACAAGGGCATGAGCGAGAGTCAGATTTAATGTTAAACCATAAAGCACAACAGATTTGTGTAAGAGCCTGATAGTAAGAGAAAGGCTTCAAAAAATGCTTTGTCATTTTATCTGCTTATCATAATCACTCTTGAGCACCTGAAGACTAAGTGCAGCTGTGAAAATTCCCACCTTGAGGCCCAGAARAAGGAAGGCACAATTGATGCAAAGTGTGGAAGGGAAAGTGAAGGGCAGATTCCCTGGCCTTTGCCTTTCCTCCCACCACCATCACCTGCTGCTGGACACCCTGAGGCATCCTGGAGCCGATGACCCCTGCTTGAGGGAAACCCCCTGCTCCGGCACCTGTGCACCCAAATCATGAATGARTTGTGGAACCCCTACCCCTGCTCCTGCTGTTCTGTTCTGTGGGCACCGCGAGTTCCCCAAAAGTTTAGCTGCATCAACCGGGCACCGTCCCTGCATTTCAGTGGAGGGGCTACTGTATTCCAACCTAATTACTCTTGAGATCAGAAGAGGCAGATAAGACGCTTCAAACAGCAGAAAAAAAAGGCGCAAACCGCTTCAATTCCCCTCCAGTAGCAGCAAAGGTAGCAACAGTGTGGTGAATAACTATTTGATGCTTTTTAAAGTAACCTTGGCTTTTCTTTCTGACTTTTCTATGCTTTTCACTTTATTTCCCCTTGCTTCTCTTATTAAATAAAAAGTATATCTTTTTTTAGCCCCAACATTAAATGTCGTTTGGTTTCTATCTCATTTTCGGAAATATTTTAAACCTCTTCTGGGTTYGATCCACTTTTTTTCACAGAAACTTAGTTTCCTCTACTCTTCCGTGATTAAATTGGATCATAACATTTTATTGGCTTCATGGACAGGATCCCTTTAAAACACTAGTGTTGATTACAAAAAATTAATGAATAACTAATTTTCATGATCGATCATTTTCTTTATGTGTTTGTCTGTTTGGTTTTTGAGTAGAGTGCACGTTGGAACTTTGAGAACGGTAACTTTGTTAAATACTATAGGCTCTCGAGATGTAAGGAATAGGACCTTGGACAATTTTTTATAAGGGGCACCCCTCAAGAGAGACCACTCCAGTGTTAAGAGGTACCTTCCCAGGGAAAGGAGTGTGACCTTTGTAAATTAGCTGTAACTTTTACGTGGGCAACCTCTGGGAACGGTCACTCCGACATTTGCAGCAACATGAAATTTAATACACAAGCTTTATTTATTTTATTAGATGAATTTGTTGCCAGGCTGTCTCCTCCAGGGATGGATTGGGCACAAGACAATTGGTATAATATCCCAGAAATTGTTGATCCTGTGGGCAGGAGCGAGACTCAAAAAAGATAAAGGAAAACCAATGGTTTGTTCTGTCCTAGGTGATGCTGTGTTAGCTGCAGTAGAACACAGAGAGCAGCAGCAGCAAACTGATCTGGAAATTATTGCTTCATTGCAAGATTTGGTTAAAGTATTGCAATTACAGCTGGCGGAGCAAAAGGCTAACACCCACCTCCTCCAGGAAGAGATAAGGAATGAAAGGGCTACTGCCCGTGTGCTCTGAGATGAGTTTTATGTGAGATTAACAAATGAAGCGAAGAAGGAGTCAGAGCTGGAGCTGTCTAAAGAAACATACCCCCCTCTCTGACTTAAAATCTTTGCATCATCAGTCAGAAAAACCATCCCTTAATTAAGAGAGAACACATATATGAGGGTTCGGATGATGGCACACCCTCCATAACCATAAAAGAAACCATATATGGCTACTGAATTGGCCAAACTAAAAAAAGACTATAGCCGAAACCCCAAAGAAWCTGAAACTGAATAGGTTTGGAGAGTCTCTCTCACAGGGGGTGACCAAATTCTGTTATCAGAAAAATAGGCAGAAGGGTACTGAGAGGCGGGGGTCTTCCTTACCACAGGAGATAACSGTGCTCCTTGGTCCCTCACCCAGAGAGCAGCTCACTGGGCTGGTGGACTCAATCCTTTAGAAAGAGGAGATCCCCTGGCTATAGTGGGAAATGTTAATCAGATTGTAGAACGCACACAGAAAGCTGYTTGTTTACAAATGATGCATGATAGGAAATTAACACCATGGTGTGAATCTCCTATTATACTGCCTGTGGATCCTGAGAGAATGATACCCTATATCAGAGGCGTCCCTGAAGTTATGAAACCCCTAGGCAACCAGTTAAAAGGACACATAGAAAGCCTCCCAAATGCGGACAGAGTTGCAATCACCTTGGAGGCAGCTATTTCCCCTGGTCACAACTGGAGAGAAAGTAAGGTTTCGACCTGGGGGGAGGTGGCACAAGAATTAATTCATTATAGAAGAAAATATGGTACCATTCCTTCAAATACGGCTGATTCTAAATCAATTCGGCACACAGAGTGAAAAAGCACGTCCCCAGCAAAACTCTGAARGGTAATGTTCTCCCATAAGCTGGGAAGACGACCAACCACAGGGGAAGAACACAGTAAAAGAAATGCCTTGTGGATTGAAGGTTTACAAAAAGGAATTCCAAGGACCTAATGGATCACCAGCCCACTTATAGATTAGAAATATTAATCTGAGAATGGCCAACAAAGGAGGACTCATTGAAAGCTGTCCTGGATACAGCCCCGCCCCTGGAGGGACCACAAAAAAGGGAGGTGATGAAAAACCCTACTCTTCATTTGCAGGAGGTAAGGCGGGTGATGAAGGGTGGATTCACATCAGGCAGCTCACCAAAAACTCGAGAGGAGACTTAATAACCTGTTCTATTGGTCCCCACAAAATCCCTGTCACCTTTTTAGTAGGTACTTGGGCTCAAGTGTCTGCCCTTAAGATTGAAGACGTCTCTGCATGTGCAATCACTCCCTCACCTAAAAATAAGTTACGGATGTTTTTGGAAATACACAACCCCAGACGACAGCAAAGGTATGGTTAAGATGTTGGTTACCGGGAGAGGAGAAAGCAGTTGACACCTTAATGTTTATAGGTGAATTCCCTACAAATTTATTTGGTCTGGACTTAAAGGGAAGGTCTTGGACTGATGAAGAAGGAAAAATGTGGACTTTTGGGCAAAAAACCTCACATTTGTGTTTATTAAACTCTGCCCCTGCTCCTTCCCCCTCCCTAGTAACCAATGTCAAACCTCACCCCTTACCTTTGGGAGTCAGGGAAGGAATCACCCCAATTATTGGAGATTTGAAAGAAAAAGGAATAGTGATTGCAACACATTCCCCTTACAATGCTCCTGTGTGGCCAGTCAGCAAGTCCAATGGGAACTGGAGACTGACGGTGGACTATCAGCACCTTAACTCACATACAGGGCCCCTCACTGCAGCAGTGCCRAACATGGCTGAGCTGATAGCTACTACACAAGAACAAGCTCATCAAATTATGGCCACTATTGATGTCAAGGACATGTTTTTTGTGGTTCCCCAGCAGGAACCAGGTCAGGAGCGCTTTGTTTTCATGTGGGAGGGTCAGCAATACACTTTTACCTGCCTGCCACAAGGATTTAAACACTGACCCATTCTAGCACATCATGCACTGGCACAAGAATTGTCAATTGTTCCTCCTGCACCAGGAGTAAGAGTATACCAATACATCAATGACATTTCATAGCAGGAGATGAAATTGCACCAGGAGATGAAATTGCATCTGTACAATCCACATAAACAAACATTATCAAACATCTAGAGTCCTTGGATTTACAAATTCCTCCTGAAATAGTGCAACTCCCTTCCCAAGAAGTAAAATTCATGGAAATCTGATGGAAAGGAGGGATGGTCTATATTCCTCCCCCAGATACCTTGACCCATCTAGACCAAATTAAAATACCAGAGACTAAGAAAGACCTGCAGCACACTTTAGGCCTGCTGATTTTTTGGAGGAGACACATTCCTTGTTTCTCAGTTATTGCAAGGCCCCTGTATGATTTGCTATAGAAAAAGGCCAAGTGATACTTGACCCCTCTTCATGATGAGGCCCTACAGCTCCTAGTTTTTGAAGCTAACGCATAGCAATCACCAGGTTCTATACACCCTACTGACCCAGTACACATTGAATGGGGATTTGCAAACTCTGGCATGTCCATACATTAATGGTAGAAAGGATCTGATGGTCTGTCGTGGTTTGAACTGTGCCCACGACGTTCCCTCCTTTCCCCCCCCCACGGGAGAGGGAGAAGGGAGAGCGAAAACCCAATTAACACGAAAATTTATGGCTTTGAGATAAACATAATTGGAAGAAAGATACCTATGTACTCCACAAAGAGTCAGACAAGCTGCATAACTTAAGTTGCAAGATAGATTTATTACTACACACTACTAAGAATGGCACTGGGTGAAAAACAAAGATAGGGATATTTACAAAGAGAAGAAAAATAAAATGGACATTTTAAGACACCTGTTACACTTTCCCRGGGACCCATCTCTTYTTCCAAGTCCCCCCATCTCCACCCCTCCCATGTTGTCCCTCACACACAGCGGGGCAAGAGAATGAAAGTCTAACACAGATCAAAACACTCAGCTGTTGYCCAAGCATTGTAGGATACAACATTCTTACAGCTCCAGYTGTGGGATGTGYCCTTTTCTGMGAAACAGTCAGTGTGAACTGCTAATAGCAGAAAAGGAATTTTCTTTACCTCACAGGAGAAAAGAAATGTCCTTCAAAGCCCATGTTGTTTTTTTTTTTCAGCGACATGAGTCCGATTATCACAAACCTCCTGGCAGAACACGAAAACACAGTTTCTTCTACATCAAAACTTCGTGGGGGGAGCAAACCTCTTCTCTACTTCTTGGCTTCGTAATCAAAAATAGTCCGGTCCTCAAAAGGCCAGGGTTTTTTTTTCCCTCACAGCAAGGTCGCTTTACTTCTCTATACAGGTCCCTCTCTCAATATGATGGAAATAGTCTTTTTTCAAGAACAACTTCTCTCCTCCAGCTTGTCCGAGAACYACAGCAAGGGCACAGCTTCTCCTTACTGTTCTGTGATCTTGAGGTGTCTCCATTTTTCTTCTTACATCTCCTCACCCTCCTGCTCTGTTTTTTTCCAGTGCAAGATACTAAAACGACATGCTATCAATTAACCTAAACATGGCGGCAGCAGCTATCTTGTTATGAATTCTTTCTTAAATACTACAAAATACGTCATCACAGAGGTGTAACTATCCTGTGTAATTGGCCCAGGCCTGATGGTCAGCCTGTCCATCAACCTCAGAACCAATGATGGATTGGCTCTGAAACACAGGAGTGGGGCAGGACWCCCTTTGCTGGAGAAGAAGAAGAAGGAGACACCCCTAGGACTTCTCACAGCAGCCATCTTTGTGGTTTTCTTGATCCCCATCCCCCACCACCAAAAATTGGACCAAGCAAAACCATGACATGGTCCTACCAGACCCACAGGGCTTTATTCGCTCAGTTTTAAAGATGCAGAAAAGCAGTATTCTGCTTATTTGTGGAAAAGGGCTTATTTGTGGCTAGCACTGCTTTTCAGGAAGCAGAGAAAACTGTTCACGAACAGTCACTAATTTTAAGAGGACCTTTCAAAGTCATCAAGTCAGTTTTGGCAGGAACTCCATTCCTTGACAGGGCGGCCCAATATGCCTCTGTTCGGAAATGGTATGTTCAAATTGAACATTACTGCACCATTTTTCAAGTAACAAAAGGAGCTCCCAAAAATCTTCCTCTACAAGATAAGGTAATCCTAAGCAGCACCACTGACTCACCTTCTGTGATTCAAGCTGCTCCCTCATATTCAGAACTGTCGAGGGTTGATTCTGTGCCAATTCTCCTCTGTATTCCTATCCTGTTGGCTTGTATGTCCAAAAGGTGCTTGTGCCTTTAAATGCAACCCGGAGGAAGGGGCAGGAGCAGCTGGGAAGGCGGTGCGGGCAGTTTAAAAGCCACAGCTGTCCCGCAGCCGGGGCTTTTGGAGCTCGGCTCATTTGCTTTTGCAGCCCAGCTCGGCGCAGTGGGAGTCTTGCTCACTACGTGCAGCGGAGTTACATGTTGCAGTTTTAGCTAGCTCGAGTTTGTTAGCTTCAGCAGCTTTCCCTGGACAGACCCCCTCTGCGGCTCCTGTGGTTCTGCTTCTGAAGCAATTCGGTGACCAGCGGAGAGAAAGCCGCGTGGCTCCCTCTCGTCCGAGATTCCGGAAAAAGCCAAGTCAGCAACAGAAACACACACGGAGCCCTCTGTTCCATCCGCAGTGAAGAAAGGACTATAATTCAGGTTTTTGGTTTG
>NW_026624391.1:73581-80429 GCF_030028575.1 Malurus melanocephalus
AGCCACGTGGGTTTCTCTTTTTGTTTCTTTTCCCGGGGATGGGAGCCGCCATCTTTTCTCCACACCACCACGTGGCAAGTAGGAGGTGGCAGCGGGTGTTCCTGGATTTTTAAATATCTAACGGTTACTTTTCATCTGTGCCCTGTGGGCACTGTGTTTTGTTAATAAACTGCTTTTCTTTCTCTTCACTTTTTGCTCAGCATCTATTTCATATTGGTGGGAAAAAAATCATCCATTTTTTTTCACTTCAGAGGAAACATTTACTCTGTAACATTTTTCTCTGAAAACATTGTCTCAAATCGAGACAAGAACAATTTCAGAACGTGTGGTTTACAGATGCATCAGCAAAGCGAGAAGGTAAGGTTTGGAAATACCATGCTGTAGCCTTACAAATAAATACAGGAAACCAATTTGTAACAGAAGGGGAAGGTAGTACACAAGTAGGGTAGTTAGTAGAAGCCTGGTGTATTTTCAACTATGAATCTGAAACCACTGACTGTATATATTTACACTGATTCCTTTGCTGTGTTCAAAGGGTGTACTGGCTCTTCTGGAATGAAAATGCATGGAAAGTAGAGCCCCTGTCTGGTAAAAAGAGAAATGGCAAGAAATTCTTGCTATAGCAAAAAAAATGGAGTTTTCTAGTTGGGTGGGTGGCCTCTCACCAAGAAAATGAAACCCCAACTAGCTGCTGGAATAACAAAGTGGATGAAATGACCAGGTTAGCCTCACTAAATGTAAAAGCTCCAGCAGAAAACTGGGACCGATTATTAGAATGGTGGCACTTAAAGCGACAGCATACGGGAGCACAAGACCTCTACAAGGAAGCAGGAAGCAGAGGATGGCTAGTGACTCAGGAGATGTGCTGTACTTGCTTATCTTCATGTGAGCAGTGCAGAACCTGGTTAGAGTGTCACCCTTTAGAGCAATCCTCCTTACATATCAGAGACAGGAAAGGACTGTGAGACACATGGCAAATAGATACTCTTGGACCCTTTCAAAAATCGGAAGAAAAATAGTTTGTGCTAGCAGGAGTAGAAGCTAGATCAGGACTAGTACAAGGAGAAGTCTTCCCTTGGGCAACCTGTGCAAACACATTAGAAGCCCTTAAAATGTGGTTCAGTTTTTTTCCAAAACCTGTAGCTATCCAGTCACACAACGGGTCACATTTCACAGCTACCTGCGTTCAGAAATGGGCCAAAGAAGAAGGGATCCAGTGGATATTTCACACACCCTATTATCCACAAGCAGATGGCACAGTCAAGAGAACAAATGGTCTGCTAAAGCAGTTTCTGAAACCTCATAATTCCGATTGGACTGGAAGATTATGGGATGCTGTAAAAAAAGTGAATGACCAATGGGGAGTAAATGGATGTCCCAGACTCAGCTTTTTATCCACACCYTCCCTCTTTGATACCAGCAGCATCAAAACTGACTAATCAAAGACCCTCACACTTCCCAGGACAGTCTGTATTGGCAGAACTGGCTACTGTAAGAGCTATACACCTGGTACTTGCTACTCCTTTAAACACATATACTGGGAAAGAAAATGATGCTCATGGCAAAGAACACAAAATAAGCTCTCAATGGATTGTTCCTACATTTTGATGTTAGCACTGAAACGTGATGGACAGATTYTTTTTTTCCTTTCTTTTACAGGTAACTGTTCAACAGAGAAAAAGTATTCAGAACTGTAAATGAAAAACCTCAGATATGAACTATGGTTCTGTTTACTGTTAACAGTGATTATGACATGGGTGTTATGTTTGTATGGTTATTTACCTTGTACATGTGTGCAGCAGAGCTAACTGTTAACAATGAGAATCAAAGGAACCTCGCCTGCAAATTGGTAAAAGGGTTTGCACAAATATGAAATCATACTGATCAAGGTGTATGTGTGACATTACYTGAGTCTGCTGAACAAGAATTGCCATTTTTTATAATACCTTTAAATTTATCCTTTGTCCTTAAAATGACCAGTGTGTCAGCTCTGTTACCTCTATCTGAACAGTGGAAAAGTAAGAAAAGTGGAGCCCAAATTCAGTGGAAAGGTACCCCTATAGTCCATAATGTTTACCAAAGTTATGACTYAGCTTCTGATACATCTCATGAAGGGTGGTTACACTAAAAATATTGTAAAACTATGCRTCCAAAGATAAATGTAACTATCTTATCTCAAATTGAATCCCCTCATCCAGCCATCAAATCAAGTAAAGGTAAATTTGGTCCTGAGACACTAATCTTTGGGGAATATAATGCTAGACAACCCTGCCTTGTTTACTCATGGGATCCATGGTTTGACCTATTATACACACCAGATGCCTATGAAGGTAAATATAGCACAATTTTTAGCCCCTCCTGCTATGTGTAACTTAATACCGGAATGAATATAATTCTAATCAACCATCAAAATTTCATGTGGGCATGTTCTGTACCAACAGTTCTCAAAGGCAAATTTCAAGAATCCAAACTTACCTTGTTTCATGTAGAAGACAGTCCTCTATTCAATTGCTCAAAGGTTATAACATGCAAAGAAGGACCTGGCGATCCTCCAGAAACATGGTTTTCACTTAGAGTTCAAACATTAATCAAAGGATATATGTACTTGTTGGGGATACCCCTCCAAGGGCTGGAGAAACCAAAATGAGTCCTGTAGCTCCACTTTCTCAACCCATGTGGAGTTCCTTTTACCCACTGCTCATCCAAGGTACCCCAATAAATACTAAGCCAAAAATCACCATCCTTGATTATGCAGACAAAATTATTTGTAAAACTGCAATATATATAGCCCCTCTTGGAATGGCTTGGCGATGCTCTGATGGGAAATTTTATTTGCATTTGTCACTAGAACAACATGCTGGACTTAGGTGTGGAGTTGGAATCCCCTCCTGTTGCCCCAGACGTGTCTTTACTTTCACTGAAGTGTCTAGAGAACATCACTATCACAGTGTTCTCTCTTCAGAGGCAACACAACACTCCCTCCACCAACATCTCAAAGCACAAATTGCAGGCCCATCTTAGTTAGAAGTCATTAAGGAAGTAACATCACAATATGACATTTGTTAAAAAACAATCCCAATATAACAGTTAGGCCAGAACAAGGAGTGATTGACAGGGGAACTTTTCCAGGGGATGTATGCCAAACAGATTTTTCTGAACTCCCAAGAAAGGGGTGTTTCAGATATCTATTGGTTATATATCTATTGGTTAACTGACACTTTTCCTAGGTTGCCAGAAGCATTCCCTAATAGAACAAACAACTACTATAAGAAAATACTACAAGAACTGGTAAAAGTACCACTAAATGAAATTATCTCTAGGTTCAGAGTACCCAGAGAAATTTCCTCTGATAAGGGAAGGTATTTTTGTGCACAAATTGTGGAAGCAATCAGCAAAGTATTAGGAATTCAGCATCAACTTCACACCCTCTACAGACCGCAAGCTAGTGGTCAAGTAGAGAAAATGAACCATATGATCAAACAGCAAACAGCAAAAATTTGCCAAGAAACTAATTTGCACTGGTATCAAGCTCTACCCATCACCCTTGTGCAACACAAGGCAAAACCTAGATCAAAATAAAAGTTAGAGCTGGGGTCAAGATAAAATAAAATAAAAGTTAGAGCTGGGGTCAAAATAAAAGATATACCCATTTGAAATTCTTAACAGTAGACCTAATGGATTGAATGCTACTCATGATGAAAATTTAGGTCAAGTAGGCAATCAATATATCTATGAGTATTTAAAATCAATAAACAAGCAACTGTACCAAAATTTTAATACTGTGTTTGAAAATCAACCTAAACCCCCAGATCACAAATTGCATGCAATTGATCCTGGTAACTGGGTATATGTTAAGAATTTTTCAGGTGATCCTCTGTAGAAGTGGGACGGACCTTTCAAAGTCCTTCTGACAACTTTCACTGCAGTTGGTGTCAAAGAGAAACCCACCTGGATCCATTTTACCTGAGTCAAGAAATCTCATGTCAAACCTTGGGCTGCATCAACTGTTGCTGTTGCTTTCGTCTTCCTTATTTTTTTTTCCTTTTGCTTTAAATGTTTGTGAAGTGCCCCTGCTGTCCTTAGTGTCGCCTTGACGCTGGCAGCACCGGCCCTTCCCTGCTCCCCCTTCCTACGTTCCATCCTGACTGGCAGAGCCTTGAGCTGCCGTGGGGGCTGTGGGGCTGCCCTGGGGGCTCGCGCTCAGAGCCAGGGCCCCTTCCCAGTGCTCCCAGTCTGCCCATGYACCCTGGAGCAGCCAGCAAGGGCTTCAGCTGGGCCGGCAACAAGACACTGCTGGGGGGTCCCACCTCCGTTTGCTTTGGTTTGTTCTTCCTAATGTGGGCAAAAACGATCTGGGGAGTTTTCTGCCAGAAATTTCTCCCCTCCTGCACTCACTCAACGGGAGCTCCAGAGAACTTCCTTGTTATTTTCAGTTCAAGCCCAACTTCAGTCCGGGCCCGTTCCAGGGCGGTTCCACGTCTTTGGCTTTCCCCTCACACAGCCCAGGGAAGGAGCCTGAGAGCGCAGGGCCAGGCCGTACCGCATGGTGAGCCCACCGTTCGCTTCCATTGGCTAATTCTGCCGTCACTCATTCTCACACATCAGGGCAGGGATAGTCAGTGCCGGTCCCGCCCCCAGGCCACCTGAGGCCACCTGAGGGGTGGCCATGCTCATACACAAAAAAAAAACCAAAAAAAACAAACCCCAAAAGCCCAAAAAGAAACAAACAAACAAAAAAAAATCAGAGCAATAAGGATTTTCTACTTCCTCTCCTATGACTAAAAATTGCTTCTCACAGCCCTGGCCCAAACCTAACAGACAATATAAAAGTAGGATTCTTAAGAAAAAAAACATTGTAATGGTGTAGTTCAATCACAGCCAGCCCAGTGTGTGAGCCTAATTTAGACCCCGAGTCTGACTCTCACATTTTCTTTTGCAACACCTGTGGCAAGTGCAGGCACAGAAATCAYTGAACCTCAAACAATGACAGCAAGGTTTGGTCCGCAGTGCCTGGAGATGCCAAAGGAGGGTGCCCACACAGACTATTTCAGCAGAGGATCTGTGGGCAGGCACAGGGGCTGCCCCCGATGTGGAGCCCTGGCTGCTGCTCCAGCCCCTTCTGTGCAAGGTCAGTCATGGCTCCCATCTCCTCCTGAAGGTGAGAAATCCAAAACTCCGGGGCTCCAGAGCAAGTGTCCTGGGCTCCGGAGACCTTGAGTTGAGGGTGAGCGGTGCCCCTATGTTCAGCTGTCCTGTTGGCTGTTTCTATGCTTAGTGACACTGGGAATGGGCCATGCTACTTGACCACCAGTGGTGCTTCTGCCCACTCCTTAACCAGGCCCCAGTGTCCTGGTTGGATGCTGTGAACAGCAAAGTCCAAAGGCAGGATCTGTGCCAGCTGAGCTTCCTGTCCAGGAGGTTCAGAAGAGACAGGATTCTGGCCACAGGCTGCTTTAAATATACATCACTTGTTTCTACCCACAAATTCAGTGGAGAGTTAACAGGGTAAGTAATGCCAAACATCAATTCAAGGGGAGATAATTTAATATCTCCACTGGATCTGGCTCCTTTTCTTGCCAAAGCCAGTGGTAAAAGCCGTACCCATGGCATCTTAGKTTCTATCCCCAGCTTCAAAAGATGTTTCTTTAGTTCCCCATTCTTTCTGGCCGACACAAGCTCTGGGGCTGCCAGGGATTTTGGAGGTCCCACTCTATTCTTAAGTAGCCCTAGCCCCAGGAGTTCCCCTGTCTGTGTCTACTGGTTTCACAATCCCATATCTTGGAATTATTTGTTCCAAAAAYACCTTAATAACTGATCCAGTTTTTGCATAAACAGTCRGAAATGCTTCTGCCACCCGGTTACCTGACATGCTATTACCAGAAAATATTTAAGCCTTCCTACTCGGGGTATTTCAGTAAAATCAACCTCGCATCATTGGAAAGGATGTAGAGCCTAAGGCGTCTCTCCCTGGTAAGTTTCTTTCTCCCTGGTTGTTGCCTGTGGCACAAATAAAACAACCTTTGACAGCTCATTTTGCCAGAACAAAAGACCCCAGGCAGGACATCTYGAGGAAGGGCAGGAAGCTATCGTGAATGTGCGGCCGCCACYTTGGGAGRGGTGGGGGGCTACCGCRCATTCAAGGCCGCCATATTGGGAAGGGCGGGRGGCTAACGCGCATGCRCATCCGCCATCTTGGCAAGGGCAAGGGGCTACCGCGCATACGCGGCCGCCATATTGCGAGGAGCGGGGGCTACTGTGCATGYGCGGCAGCCATCTTGGGAAGGGCGGGGGGCTACTGTGCATGCACGGCTGCCATACTGGCATAGGCAGGAAGCTACCGCGCATGCGCGGCCGCAATATTGGGAAGGGCAAAGGGCTACTGCGCATGCGCGGCCGCCATCTTGGGAAGGGCGGAGGGGTACCGTGCATGCGCGGCCGCCATATTGGTAGGGGCTGGGGCCACTATGCACACACGGCAGCCATCTTTGGAAGGGCAGGAGGCTACCGCGCGTGCGCATCCACCATCTTGAGAGGGGCGGGGGGCTAACACGGATGTGCGGCCGCCATATTGGCAAGGGCGGGGGGCTACCGCGCATGCGCGGCCGCCATATTGGAAAGGGCGAGGGTCTACCACGCATACGTGGCAGCCATTTTGGGGGCGCGGGAGGCTGTCGCTCATGCGCTGCCGCCATCTTGGGAAGGGCAGGTAGCTATCGCGCATGCGCGGCCGCCATATTGGCAGGGGMGGGGGCTACCGCGCATGCGCGGCCGGCATATTGGCAAGGGCGGGGGGCTACCGCGCTTCCGCGGCCGACATTTTGGGAAGGGCGGGGGGCTACCGCGCATGC
>NW_026624392.1:0-13256 GCF_030028575.1 Malurus melanocephalus
TCAGGGCTGGATTGATCACAGCTTGGATTTGCTGGTCCTAGAGCTCTTTTRCAGCCTAAACAATTCCACGATTCTGTGCTTTCCGCACCTCCCCATTAACCAAAGCCACCCCCCGGGGTCTCTCTGGGTTTGTATCTCCTTTTCCAAGGTGAACTTTCCCCACAAAGCGTGGATTTGTTCCTCCAGCCGGAGCGGCATTCACTCAAGCCCAGCGGTGCCACCGATCCCATGGCAGATGGAGAGTTCTGGATTTGGGATCCCAGGGAAGGAAGGCACAGCCCTGCTGAGCAGAGCTGGGCAAGCACGGAGATGTCACCAAAAATGTCCCCTCGAGCTGCTCAGACCCCCCAGCCCCGGGCTGATCCCTTACTGGGCTGGATCCAGACCCCGTGTCCCAAAACACCAACACAGCACAGAGATCTCTGCCCAGAGGAAAAGCACAAAGCGTAGCCGAGATTTTGCCTCCTGGGAGCTCTGCTGAGTAGATTTTTGGCTGSGTTCCATGGGTGCTTTTTCCTCCAGGGCCACGGAGCCCCGGGGAGCGATGTGTTTGTGATGTGCCCCTCCGAGGGTGATTGAATCCTCTGCTCCCTCCCCGCCCCGGCAGAACCCAGAGCACACACATCTGGCAGAGCCAGGAGCTCCTGCAGCAGGGCCCGGTGCCAGCAGCAATTAAAACCGGGGGGTGAAGAAAGGGAAGAAGCCAATTACGTGTAATTGGATTCAGTAAACTGAATTATCTCCCCATTAAAGCCGGGCTTGTTTTTCCGATAGTGGGACATTCAAACCATCCCAGGCATTAATTGATTCGTCCCCTTTCTCGAGTGCTTTCTCAACAGTGCCTCTATTCAAGAGCGGCAACCTTTTGTTCCCGGGGGGAACGGGAATTATCCAGCCCGTGTTTATATCCTGCGAGCTCCATTCACCCCGGCTTTTTTAGTCGCGGCGCCGTTTTAACTCGAAAAACCCCGCTGGGATTCAAAGGGAAGGTTTATTTCTCCTTTTGAGCTGCCTTCAGTGCCGCTGGAGGTGTGATTGAGTATGGGAGACGGGCGGGGGGATGTTCGGAGATCCCGAATGTGGGAGCTTCAGGGATGGAAGAGAAACTGAGGAAAGCCGGGAGCCTCCTCGGTGGTGCCGGGCTGAGCGTTCTGTGCAGCCCCAGGGCTGCCCCGGGGCGCTTCTTCAGTTCCTGCGCCCTCCGCAGCCACGGGAAATGCTGAATAAAGGGAGTTCCGTGCTCAGAGAGAATCCCAAAGGGTCTCTGGGCCACTGCTGGCCCCACGGCTCGGTGCTGACCCCACAGTTCTGTGCTGACCCCAAAGCTCGGTGCTGACCCCACAGCTCGGTGCAGGGCCATAAATGAAAGTTTCTGCCCTGCTGGGAGGGCACTTCCCTCACCAGGGATGCCTAGGAAAGTGTCCTGTGCCCTGTCCCCGTGCCCTCTGTCCTTGTGCCCTATTCCTTGTGCTCTCTGTCCCCGTACCCTTTATTCCCATACCCTCTGTCCTCATGCCCTCTGTCCCCATACACTCTGTCCCCGTACCCTCTGTCCCCATGCCGTCTGTCCCCATACCCTCTGTCCCTTTGCCCTCTGTCCCTGTGCCCTCTGTCCCCTCCCCTCTGTCCCCTGTGCCTTCTCCTGTCCCTGTTCCCTCTCCAGGATGCTGAGAAGGCCCCGGGAATCAGTCTCAGCTCCACAGAGTTATTGAGGCAAATTGAGGCTGTTCTGTCRATTTGATGGGTCCTATTGGCATTTCCTTCTCCGGGAATCGATAACTCCTGAAGGATTACGATTGAGTTTTTAAAGGGTAATTCAATCAAGAATTTGAAAACAGAGGGCATTCTTAAAATTAAACTTTAATCCGATTTAGTTATTTTTAAAAAATGTGCTTGCAGAAGAAAGGAGARCGATATCCAAACCATCCCTCACCTTGGGCTGAAAGGGAAAACTTCTTCAGGATTCCTGGTAGGAATCTGTCCCTTTGCTTRCCTTGAGCTTGACTAAAAAACACCTCCCAAACCCAAAAAATTAAAATTTTTACACATTTCTCCTTCTTTCTGATTCTCAGAACATGCTCTCAGTTCCTAGCTGCAAACACAGTTTTGCCATCATCCCTTCTGAATGAAAACCCCCCAAAAACCCCCGCAGGAATGCACAGAATGAATCCCAGTGATCTCTCCTTCCYGATGAAGGGCTCCAACAAGCAGCTGATTTATGGCCGTGGGGACGCTTGCTGCAAGCTCGTTAAAAATAACGGATTGTTGGCACATCATTTATGGGGGGAAAACAAATTGACAAAGGATAAATTAAGTTGCTACGCAATTAGCTAAAAAACAGCATAAAAATATGCCCAGCTGAAATAGGAAATGAATCCATACATTTCTCAATGTGTCAGGCAGGGCTTGATGAAGAAGTTTTGACTTCCCTGGAGGGAAAGAGAACAAGGATATGGGGCTGAAMTAATCTTGGAAGAATTCTGGGACTCAGATTTGCAGGGACAGCGGGGTGGGAAGCCAGAGCAGGGCGAGATTTCATAAACCTGACAGTCCAAGGATTGTGTTGGTCCAAGGACAAGAAGAAACTCCTGCGTGGGAGGGTGGGGAGGGGCTGGGATGGAATTCCCAGAGCAGCTGTGGCTGCCCCTGGATCCCTTTGAGTGCCCAAGGCCAGGCTGGACATTGGGGCTGGGGACACTCTGGGACAGTGGGAGGGGTCTCTGTCTCTGGGAAGGGCTGACAGAGCCAGGGGTTCCTTCCCTCTGCTCCCACCCTTCTGCAGCTGAAATTCCCTGCTGGAATTCCAGGCTGAAGGTTGAGAAACACCAAAACTGAGGCAGCTCAAAGCAGGTCTGGGCCTTGTAGCTTCGATCTGATGGTGCCAGGAGTTGCTGGGAATTTAACYCACCTTTGCTCCCTCCCTGTGACTCATTCCTGGGCCTGGCTCAGCCTCCTCACCCCGATTCATTCCCCCCTGTKGTAAAGCTTGGCTTTACCCACAGCTCTGCCCTCCCTGTGCTTTGGGGTCACTCTCAGGGTTTCCCTGCCAGCCCGAGAAGGCGGAGCAGCTGTGCCACCACCCTGTGGCATCACCCTGCCCTGGGCAAAGCTGGGCCACCACCCTGTAGCATCACCCTGCCACCGCCCTGCCCAGCTGGGCACAGCTGGGCACAGCTGGAGCTGGCAGCTGATGTCACCCAGCCCTGTGCTGGTGCCCCAGGTCCCTCCTGTTCCCCAGCCCTCCCGACCTTCCCGGCAGCTGCTGCCACTCCGAGCCTACAGCGGTCACCCAGAGGGGCCCACTTGGGATAGAGGGAGGGGACAGAACACAGGGAGGGGACAGAACACAGCCAGGGAAGGGACAGAGCCCAGCAAAGGTGGGGACAGAGCCCAGCCAGGTTGGGGACAGAACCCAGCCAGGGGACAGTGGAGCCTGAGTTGCTCCTGTGCCCTGGTGGTGACCGTGGGTGGCCACAGACTGGGCAGCACTGGGCACTGCTGGGATCCAACTGGGGACTGATCACAGGGGTCATTCCCAAGCCCTGGACACTGGGCTGGGATCAAACCAATCAGAGAGGTCATTCCAGGGCCCAGGGGGCTCTGAGGATGTCAGGAACAGGGAAAGGATCCATTACTCTCCTGTGAGTTAAATCCCAGAGTCGTTAAAGCTGGAAAAGCCCTCTGAGAGCAGCGAGTGCAGCCACTCCCAGCACTGCCCAGGGCATCCCTGACCCTGTCCCCAAGTGCCCCCAAGGCTGAGGACTACAGCACTGCCCAGGGCAGCTGTGCCAGGCCTGGATCAACCTCCCAGTGAAGGAATTTCCCCCAATATCCCCCTGCCCCTGCCCTGGCCCAGCCTGAGGCCGTTCCCTCTCCTCCTGTCCCTGTTCCCTGGAGCAGAGCCCGACCCCCCCGGCTGCCCCCTCCTGTCAGGGAGTTGTGCAGAGCCACAAGGTCCCCCCTGATCCCCCTCTGCTCCAGGCTGAGCTCCTTTCCCAGCTCCCCCAGCCCCTCCAGCCCCTTCCCAGCCCCGCTGCTGAAGGAAGACCAGGAATGAACCCCCYGAGCCCAGAAATTCTCCGGTTCTGCCGCTCGGAGCTCGGTGTGGCATCCCCAGTGCCACAGGTGGGCCAAACTGGGGCCACACCCAGTTCACCTGCAGGGACCACCCCCGGGGATTTCTGCCCTTCAGGATGGGGCTGGCAGAGACTGGGGACACTCGATGACCCTACACTGTGGGGAAAATCCACTGGCCTTGGTAAGGGGGACATTTATTCCTTATTTCTCTCTGGGAAACTTCTCCTGGAGTATTTTTTGTGGGGAGCAAACAGCTTGTGGCAGGGAGCRGAGCGTGGGCTGGGTGTCGGGGCAGCTCCTCGTTATCTTGGTGATCAGATGGGCTCTGAAACCCCAGCAGAGCCSGATGGAATCTGGAATGGGGCTGGAGCCCCCGCAGCAGCTCAGCAGCACGAATGCTCGATCAGAATGAGCGGCTCCAGGCAGCACAGGCTGGCTCTGGTGAATTCAATCAGCGCTGGGAACTTTGTTTGGATCAGACACGGGAGGAGCAGCCCCGAGCCAGGCTGCTGCAGWGCATTGTGCTCCAACATATTTTATTTATCACCGACTGCTGTATCAGAAAGAATTTCCCTCAGACGCTCCCTTTGCTCCTTGTTTTTATTTTGTTCCTCTCATCTCTTCGTCTCTCCTGACGTTTGATGCATTTTTCATCCTCTGCCTTGGCTGGACTTTGCCTCTCTCGCTCTTTTTCCAAGTTCTCTGCGTAGGCACAGTCCCAGGAACTCAGGGCTCTCATGGAGGCTTTGAGGCCAAGGTTCTCAGGGAAATTCCTCCTCAGAGAATTCCTCCCAGGGTGAACCAGGGGGACTCTGAGAGTGCACCCACCTTGAGCTGCGTTTCTGTGAGAGAACAAATCCACACAACCCCAGACTCCATGGAAATTCCAGGCACTGGTTCCCCGAGGAAGGAGAAGACAAAGACATGAGGTGCTGTTCAGCTGCAGCAGAATTCAAGTCAGGTTCAGCCATTCCTCCCCWGGATCCTTGGGAAGGGAGATCAGACATCTGGGCTTTGGGATGGATCCTGAGCAAGGCAGATCCAACATCTGGGCTTTGGGATGGATTATTGGGAAGGCAGATCCAACATCTGGGCTTTGGGATGGATCCTGAGCAAGGCAGATCCAACATCTGGGCTTTGGGATGGATCCTGAGCAAGGCAGATTGAACATCTGGGCTCTGGGATGGATCCCCTGAAGCTGTGGGGGAGGAGCAGAGCTCAGCACTGAGCTCAGAGCTCACACGGTGCCAGGTCCATCCTCTGGGGCCGATTCGGGCTCAGGGAACAAAACCCAGAGCATTCAGGACTGGTGACCTGGAACCTCCCCCGCAGGGCAGCTGCCCCCRATGCATCCTGGAGAGAAGAAAGAGGAAAGACGAGATTTGTTCTCCTTTGGAGAGCCTTGATTTAGATCCCAGCACCGATCCACGGTGCATTTCACACAGGAGGACATCAGTGAAGGACAAACAGGGTCAGTGCCCGAGGTGCCCAGGGCTGCTCCCCCGCTGCCCCATAAAATGAAACACTGCTGGCTCTTCCTCTTCAGGCCTGGCCCCCACAGAGATGTGGTGACTCTGCCTCTTTTTAATTCTATTTATTTTCATTTCTGCGTTCAGGCATCAGTTCCGCAACTGTGGGGCTCTGGCTGTGCTGAAATCCTGTTTTGGGTACCGGGCTGGTCCTGTGCCCTCTGTGCTCGAGGAGCTCCCATGTTCCATTCCAAACTCCCTGTCTGGATTTCTTCAACCCCAAATTTCCATCCCCATCYCTGCTTCCCCCAGCCAGCAGGGAGTGAAGGTCATTGGGGTGGAACTGTAGAAGCTCAGGGAGAGGAGCAGGGAGAAATGACTGGCAGGAAATCAGCTGCCAGAGCCCTGAGTGGTTTATGGGAGCAGAGCTGGTTTCCATTAGGAAAATGCAGATTTGTTGTGACATTGCGAGGCCGAGCTGTGATGTACGCGATATTTCCCTGGGATATCTGGCAGCTGCATCGGTGGTTAATATATCTATTAAACGCTACACGGAGATGTAAGAGCAGCCAATAAAACTTGTTTATTTACCTCTGAAGCCTCTGACAGAGCGCAGCACAGCGCTCCCTGGAAATATTTCCCCATTCCCGTCTCGCAGCTATCGGGAATGACAGCGATAAAAGGAAAAGCCATCGATTTCCTCTCCCAGCCTGCGTCTACTGGGGACAAAACAAAGCCCATCAAGATGAATTTATTTATTTATAAATTCTYCCTGGAACACACCCAGAGTGGCAGAGTCCTGCTGTGTTTGTACAATCACAGGGAATATCCAGGGGGGACCCCTCACCCTCATCATCCCYGAGTCCTCCTTCCCTGGGATCCATCTCCAGGAAAAACAGAGCRTTTGGGCTTTATTGGCATTTATGGTTATTGTTATTTGTTTTGTTTGTTTGTTTTTGTGATTTTTTTGTTATTATTATTATGTTATACACTTTTTTATATTAAGTTACATATTATTATGGTACAAGTGAGGCTCTCCTGGGCTGCCATATGCCCAGCCTCRCTCCTTCCAGCCCTTCCCAAATATCAATTCCCAAAAATCTCCTCTGATTCCAGAACCGCAACACTTCAAATGGGAAAGGGTGAAACAAAACTGAGCATTAACCCAGACTGGTGGGTTCAGGCAAGTGCACAGCAAGCAGGGAAACCTGCAATAAGAATCTTTTTTTTTGAGAATCTTTTTCTTGAGAATCTTTTTTTTGCCCGGTGAAGGTGACAGGCTCCTGGTGCCTGTTTTCTGGAGCTTTAACATCCTTTGATTTCCTCCGGAGCTGATCCAGGCTGAGCTCTGCACACTTGGAATGTGGGTGAGGGGGAGCAGAGGGCAGCTCGACCTCGGCTCCAACACTCCTGGGGTTCCATCACCAAATCCCCGAGGTTGGGAGGATGTGGATCCAGMATGGCAAAGGGCATGCAGGCAGGGGCTTGGTGGGATTTGAGAGCTCGTTGAGACCCCCTCCGATCTCTCCCAATCACAGAATGAATGCCTGAACAGGGAGTATTTTGTCTTTTTGTTATTCCAGAGAAAGGAAAGCAGTGATCTCCCCTGGGTGACACTGCTGACCCAGCGCCTGGACGAGCCGGGCTCGTTCTGACCTCAACCACTGAAAAAAGTGATTTTGTGAGGAGCTGGAGCTGTTTSTCCTTTGTTTCCCTGCTCCTGCTGGTGTTTGTGTGGTTTTACAAGGTCACTGCTCTCGGTGCAGAGCTGGGGAAGGAGGGGGATGAGGCAGGGCGCTGATCGCCTTCCCAGGGCCTCTCCAGGTAATTAGACAGGCGTTAATTACCAGCTCAGGGCTCCTACTTGCTAAATGGGTAAACCAAAACCGCCATGTAGTTGGGAATTCTGTCCAACGGGAGGGAAGTGGATTTCGGGGGATTCAGGAGTGAGGGAGATGCTGTTTCACCGTTTTTCCCGGTGATTCCCAGGCTGGAGCTGATGGAGTGGCTGCGTTATCCATCCTCACTGCTCCCATCACCCCACAATCCATACTGGGATCATTCAGCTGAGTGTTGGGATGGCTCCTGGTTTGGAAGTCAATTCTCTGATGGGAATGGTGATGAAGACAAAGGCAGTGAGCTGAGTGGACAGCGAGAGGAACAGCCTCAGTCTGTGTTCCTGAGGTTCATCAATAACGGGACTGGGACAGTGCCAAGGATGAGCCCATAAAACCCCTGGAAACATTCCCTGGATGAGCATTTCTTGTCCTTCYCCATGTTTGTCGGGGGTGGAGAATATTCCATCGGCTTCAGTTATTTCAGAGGTTATTCCAGAATTCTCCATCCTGCTGGAGCAGCACATCTGGATGGGGTTTGCAAACCCACCTGGACGGGGTTTGCCTGTGGGAGCAGCCCTCGGATCCCACCAAACCCCCAGAAAACCCAGCTGCTGATTTTGCTGCAGAAACAACAATTCTGRAATGCTGCTCTTGTGAGGAGAGGGATATTCCCAATTACTGAGCCCAGCAGGGATTTATCACCCCCTCCACGGGCTCCTGTGGGGCCACATCTATGGAGGAAAATCCTCCCAGGTGTCCCTTTTTTGCCCCAAATCCAAGCTGCACAAAGCTCAGAGCTCTCTCCAAGCCTGGGGAACCTGCACTGCCTCAGTTCAGGGGCTGGGAAGTTCCTGAAGGGTTCCCTGGGTGTGCAAGAGGAAATCTGGAGCAATTTTGGAGACAGGAACATCTGGAGATGGGAATGGAGCTGTTTTCYGGGCCCAGGAACATCTGGAAAGGGAATAGAGTTGTTCTGCCAGCCCAGCTCTGCCACCTGGGCTGTCCCTGTGGGCCCCAGACCCCTCCCACAGCCCGGTGTCCTCCTGCCACCACAAAGTGACAAAGCCTCTGGATTGACTCCAGCTGCTGTTGCTCCTCCAGGACAGATTTTTTTAACATTGGATTTAATTTTTTTTTTGGTAGGGCTACAGCAAATCTTGGGAAACGTGGAGCAGATGGGAACATCTTGGGCTTCCAGCAGCCCTGGTGGGATGTGCCCCCTGCACAAATCCCAGCCTGCTCCATCTGCGCTGGGCTGGATTGAAATGTCAGCCCCAGGCTGCGGGAGGTCCATTTGTGTTTAACGATTTTGCAAGTGTACGAGATTAGCCATTACCCTGGGTTTTTTTTCTGGGCTGAAATTCTGATTTCACCTTCTTTTTCCTTCCCCTGCCTCGTGCTGGATGCAATATTCATGTACTGCTCAATCCAACACTCCATTAACAGCAGCAGAGATAAATAGTGAATTAATGGGGTTATTTGGGTGCAGAGGAGGTTCCGGGGATGGTGCTGGGTGTGGGTGCTCAGTCAGTGCTCCGGGCAGGACTCTGGTGCAGATCCCACAGGAAGGGSCCCAAAAGCTCCCCTGGCTGAGAGTGAAAGGTTCACCGGGGGCACCCAGGGGTTGTGGGTGGGACCAGAGGAATCCAGGACAAGCTACGAGCCTGGAATATTTCAGGCTCTCCCATCCTGCTGAGCAGGARCAGAATCCAGCAGCTCCTGCTGAGGAATGAATTCCCATTTTCTGCTCCTGAATCCGCCTGGGGCAGGCAGAGCCCAGCTCTGGGTGCTGGGGCAAGGACACAGGGCAGGGACAGGGACATGGACAGGGACAGGGACATGGACACGGGACAGGGACAGGGACAGGGACAGGGACACGGGACATGGACAGGGAAAGGGACAGGGACAGGGACAGGGACAGGGACAGGGACAGGGACCATCCGCCCCAGCTGGGACACACCCAGGGCAGGCAGAGGCCACCCCAAAGGAATGGGAAAGGCAAAACCATGGAAGGGTTGGGGTTGGAAGGGAATTTAAAGCTCATCCAGTCCCATGGGACGCCTCCCACTGTCCCAGGTGCTCCCAGCCCCAATGTCCAGCCTGGCCTTGGGCACTCAAAGGGATCCAGGGGCAGCCACAGCTGCTCTGGGAATTCCATCCCAGCCCCTCCCCACCCTCCCAGGGAACAATCCCTYCCCAATATCCCATCCATCCCTGCCCTCTGGCACTGGGAAGCCATTCCCTGTGTCCTGTCCCTCCAGCCCTTGGCCCCAGTCCCTCTCCAGCTCTCCTGGAGCCCCTTTAGGCCCCMAAAGGGGCTCTGAGCTCTCCCTGGAGCCTTCTCCTCTCCAGGTGAGCACCCCCAGCTCTCYCAGMCTTACCCAKGACTGTTCATGAACCATCYCCAACCCTCTGTCCCCAATTCTCTGTTGTCACAACACTCTCCAGTCACTCACCACGTTTTTATGCCTCACTTCATGAATATTCCAAGTGGGAAACTCATCCTGAAATTGTTTCCTTTTCGCCTTCCCTTGTTGGAAACGTTTGTGTGCAAAGTCTCCCTAATTTATGTAAATACGGAGACGGCAGAGCTTTCCCTTCATTGTTACAAATTAAAAGTTCCCCAACATTTCCAGTCAGCCGGAGGGAAAACAGCCCTGAAAACATCCCAGAGCCTGCAAGGAATGGAGCATTCCCATTGCGACACCCAACGGATGAGGGTCTGGAGGAACAGGGATAGGGATGGGAATGGGAGGRAAATGGGGRTGGGAGGRAAATGGGGATGGGGATGGGAATTGAGAATTTGTGCCAAGGGATAACTGAACCTTGGGCACAATCCCAGCACCCCAATCTTTCCAGGAAACGATCCAGTCTTGTCCTGTGAGTTTGTTTGCGTTTAGGCTTTTTAAGGTGGCTTTGTCTCCTCTCATTCCCCATTCCCGGCATGAAGGTCCCTCTGGCTTCCCCTGGGCATTGGAATGATTGCAAGGGGCATTGGGATGCCTGAAATGGGCACTGGGATGCTTGGAAGGGGCATTGGGATGCCTGGAAGGAGCATTGGGATGGCTGGAACAGGCGTTGGGATGCCTGGATCCCCCCTTCAGGTGCAATCCCCCATCCCAACATTCCCAGGTAACATTCATGATGCCCCCAGACGGCTTCACAGCAAGGACACTTTGGGAGGAGTTTTGGGGCTGGATATCTGAAATCCCAGGAACACCTTTCCATTCCCTGCAGGCCCCTGGCTGTCAGTTTGGATGTCTCAGATGCCAGGAATGCCCTTTCCCACCTCCTGAAGGTCCCCTGGCAGTCTAGAATCCCACAAACATCCTTTCCCATTCCCTGCAGGCCCCTGGATATCCCAAATCCCAGGATTTCCCTTTCCCACCTCCTGTCTATTGGATATCCCAAATCCCAGGATTTCCTTTCCCCACCCCCTGGCTGTTGGATATCCCAAACCCCAGGATGGCCCTTTCCCCCACGCCCTGGCTGTTGGATATCCCAAATCCCAGGATTTCCCTTTCCCCCGCCCTGGCTGTTGGATATCCCAAATCCCAGGATTTCACTTTCCTGCCTCCTGGCTGTTGGATATCCCAAACCCCAGGATGGCCCTTTCCCCCACCTCCTGGCTGTTGGATATCCCAAATCCCAGGATTTCACTTTCCTGCCTCCTGGCTGTTGGATATCCCAAACCCCAGGATGGCCCTTTCCCCCACCTCCTGGCTGTTGGATATCCCAAATCCCAGGATTTCCCTTTCCCCCGCCCTGGCTGTTGGATATCCCAAATCCCAGGATTTCACTTTCCTGCCTCCTGGCTGTTGGATATCCCAAACCCCAGGATGGCCCTTTCCCCCACCCCCTGGCTGTTGGATATCCCAAATCCCAGGATTTCCCTTTCCCCCGCCCTGGCTGCATCCCCAGTGGGCACGGCGCTCTCAGACACCCAGAGCAGGCAGAGCCCATCCGAGCAGGGATGATTTCATTGCCTGCACAACCCAGAGCTCGTCCCTCTCCTYCCTAGGGCCGGATAAGAGCTCGCTATTGCTCTTTAAGGGAAAAAAAAAATCCCCATTTTGGCAGAAGGATTGAGAGCTTCATTCCTTCCCCCTCCCTCGCTCCCTCCTCTTGTAATCTTTGATAAAGGAAGAAGTGTTCTCCCAAAAAAGGGGATGCTAATTAACAATTAATTCTTTTATCTTCCAGCGCCGAGACTGGGAGACCTGAAGGAGACGGAGAATGAAATTAGTGGTAATTAGCTTTCCAGAGCATTAAATAAACAGCGGCGTGAGCGCCGGAGGATTCGTGTGGCGCGTTTCTTTGTGACGATATTTACCCGGGCGGGTTCTGAACGCGGCCCCGCGGTGCCGGATCACCCAGGCAGAGCAGCGCCCAGGAATAATTACACTTGGGCTGGAATGAGGCAGCGCCACGTGGAGCAGGGGAATGGTGCAGAGGAGCCCGGTCATGGGGGTTGGGATGTGATTCCAGGGATTTGTGCTCCTCTGGAGAACTCTGGAATTGCCTCCCTCCAGCAATTTGATGCTCCAGGCTGGGATGTGATTCCAGGGATTTGTGTTCCTCTGGGGAAACTCTGGAACTGTCACACCCTGGCAATTTGATGCTCCAGGCTCAGATGTGATTCCAGGGCTTCGTGTTCCTCTGGAGAACTCTGGAATTGCCTCCCTCCAGCAATTTGATGCTCCAGGCTGGGATGTGATTCCAGGTATTTGTGTTCCTCCGGGAGAACTCTGGAATTGCCACACCCCGGCAATTTGGTGCTCCAGGCTGGGATGTGATTCCAGGATTCATGTTCCTCTGGAGAACTCTGGAATTGCCACGCCCCGGCAGTTTCGTGCTTCAGGCTCGGATGCGCTTCCAGGGATTTGTGTTCTTCCAGAGAACCCTGGAATTGCCACCTTCTGGCAATTTGGTGGCTCCAAGCTGGGATGTGATTCCGGAGATTTGTGTTCCTCTAGGGAGACTCTGGAATTATCACACCCCGGCAATTTGGTGCTCCAGGCTCAGATGTGATTCCAGGGCTTTGTGTTCCTCTGGAGAACTCTGGAATTGCCACCCCCCAGCATTCCCAGTCAGAGGCAGCAGCTGGGAATCAGCAGCCCTGGAAGGAGCCAGAGCTGCCGGCCAAGGGTGTCTGGAGTGGGGTTTTGGGGACATCCTGGGGACCCAACCAGGGCAGGACATGGAGCTCCGTGTCCCACTGCTCCCACAACCACCCCCAGCTGGGGGCAATGGGACGGAGTATCCCAGAATATCTGAATGTTCTGAGATGGAAAAGGATCCACAGGGATGATGGATTCCAACCCCTGAGCCTGCACAGTGGGGATGGAGTATCCCGGAATATCAGCCTGGCTCCGTGGGGATTTAGGGTGAGTCTGGCCTTGCAGTGATTTAGGATGGCTCTGGCCTTGTGGGATTTAGGATGGGTCTGGCCCTTGGCCCTGCAGGTTTTTACCTGTAACACTGGATAAGTCCCTTTTTCCTGACCCCATTTCCCTCTCACCCTTCCCAATCAGCTCCTCCCAGTGATTTTAGTGGTCCCTGGTGCAGGTCCAGGGGTCTCCAGCATCTCCACCCTCTGAGGACCGACAGACCCTTAACTTTTTGAGGTTCTGCAGCACAGAGCAGTGCTCAGGTACAATGCTCACAGGACACTGCCCTCCTCTCTTTGTCCCATCCCCGGATCTTGCGTGTTCCTGGTGCCCTCCTGCAGGGCACAAATTCTCATCCTGATGCCCGCATTATCTCCTGGATCATCTCCCAGCTGCCTCTTTTCTGAGGGGATAAATTTTATCCCTGGCAGGCCAGGAAGAATCTGGTGCTTTGCAGCTGAGCCCAGTGCTTGTCAAAGGCA
>NW_026624392.1:14586-15959 GCF_030028575.1 Malurus melanocephalus
CCACATCCAGGAATTCCTTGGGCACCTTCAGGGATGGGGACTCCAAACAGCCTCTGCCAAGGCCTGGCTAAAAGGGAGCATCCTCCAATCCTCTGTCATCCATGGGCAAAGGGGGATCAGGGGGGACCTTGTGGCTCTGCACAACTCCCTGACAGGAGGGGACAGCCGGGGGGGTCGGGCTCTGCTCCAGGGAACAGGGACAGGAAGAGAGGGAACGGCCTCAGGCTGGGCCAGGACAGGGGCAGGGGGGACACCAGCAGGAATTTCTGCATGGAAAGGGTGGTCAGGGATTGGCAAGGGCTGCCCAGGGAGGTTTGGAGGGCCCATCCCTGGAGGTGCCCAAGGAATTCCTGGATTTGGCACTCTGGGGACAAGGTGGGCATTGGGCACAGCTCGGACTCGATGATCTTGGAGGGCTTTTCCACCCTCAGTGATCCCAGGATTCCACAATCCCATGGAAGCGATGGTGCCTTGGGGTGGCATCTCCAGTGTTTTGGGACCTGCAGCAGAGCAAGGTTGGAGGAACAGCCGGTGCCAGCGGGGATGGAGCTGTTTGGGACTGCCCTGGAACGGGGCTGGCATGTGGAGAAGGGAGGGAAATCGGCAATTCCATCAGCAATTCCATCAGCAATTCCATCAGCAATTCCATCAGCAATTCCTTCAGCAATTCCTTCAGCAGTTCCTGGGTCCTGCCACAGGAGACCTTAATTTGACAGAAATTCCCATTCCCGGTGCTGATCTTTGCAGGAGGTGCCCCGAGGGCCTGGAGGAGTTGTGGATGGTCTGGAGCTCCAGAGCCCATCCCAGAGATTCCCAGGGAAATGAGGGAGGAGCAGCCTGGGAGTGTTCCAGGTGAGGGGATTGCTCTGTTATCCTGCAACACCTTTTTGAAGGGTGAGAAACAAGAAACTTGGGAAAACCCAGCACAAGGAAAACCCTTGGCTGTTCCAACACCTTGAAATGGTGCTGGTTGTTCCTCTTCACCCAAACCTGCCAATTTTGATCTCAGTTTTAAGCAAAAAGCATTTTTTTAACGTTCTGTCTGTGTCCTTCCTCCCCACTGACCCATTGTCTCCAAACCCATCTTTTTTTTTTTTTTTCCAAACATTTTTCCAGTCCCCAAATCCCAACCAAAACATGTTACATTAATCTGAATTCAGAGTTATTTTCTGATGGTTCTTTCTGGAAATTGTGGGGAATTTTTTTTTTTTTTGTTTCTTTTGTATTGGAGTTCAAATATTTTCAGAGCAAAACAGTGGCAAAACATTTTTAATAGGGAACTTTTTTCTCCAAATCCTTCATTGAGGAAACAGGTCCAGTGAGGTTTTATTTCACTGCATCTAATTTAATGTATTAAACCTTCTGAGCACCGG
>NW_026624392.1:18652-20318 GCF_030028575.1 Malurus melanocephalus
ATTACCGTAAACATGAGCTCCTGTGTCTGCACTCCTGAACCAAGGAATTCCAGGATTTAGGAAGGATCTGATCCCCCAGGTCCTGCCTGGAGGTGCCTTGAAGGAGCAATGCTCAAGCTCAGCCCTTCCCACCCCAACTGGAATGGCCCTGCCTGGATCTGCCTCCCCAGAAAGGGCTGGAAATGGYTCTGTTCCCCCCAAAATGAGCAGCACTGAGTTTTATGGAAGGTGTTGGGATCAACTGGCACTGGATGAGGTGGGGTGAGTGGGGAGGCAAAGATCCTGCCAGGAATTGATCCCAATTCCCAAAAAAACAGGAAAACAGCTTCAGCTGCAGTGCAGCCTTCTCGTGTGGGCATTCCCATGGTGCCCTGGCAGGAATTAAAATCAAACCTGTCTTCCACATCCTGAGGCCACCACATTTTACTTTTAGGGCATTTAAAAAATGAATAAATAAGCACAGAGGGAAATTAACCACGGGGGCTCGTTTCCATGATGGGCAGAGGGGTCAGAGCTGGAAATTAAAAAAAATTAATGCTTTTATGTCACCTTATCAGATAGGGGTGAATTGTGATCAGCTGATTGAAGAGAGGGGAAAATGGAAGAGGGGGGAAAAAAGAGTGAAAAATAAGAAAGAAGCTGAGAAACGGAATGGGCAGAAATTTCCTCTTTCCTGCAGGGGTTTTTCTGCTCCCGTTACAGATAAATTATCTTAAAGATGGAAAGTGATCCTGCAGAAAGAGGGAAGTGTTCCCTGGGTGGCAGCAGGGCTTTAAGAGGTCCCTGCATGCCGGAATTTGTTATAATTCATGACAAGAAGTGGCTCAGGAGCTGCTTTGCTGCCCTCAAAGGTGCCCTTGGAACAATCCCGCTCATTATCGGAACAGGATCTGCTCCTGCCGAGACAGAAACATGAAATGTTCCCAATTTATCTGTAAAATCAGACCAGAAGTCACCTCCAGAAGCTGAGGAGCTGGAGGGGTTGCCCTGGAGCTGGGATATTCAGGATTTCCAGGAAAGGATGAGATTTTGCCATCAGGAGCTGCCTGCAGTCCTTGACTGTGCGCTTGACTCATCCCTGCGTCTCCAGGAGGCAAAGAAATGATTTTTATTGTCAAATAAATAAAAAAAAAAAAATCTTCTGTGTTTGTAGAGAAGGCTGTGGCTCCCTGGCCAGTCTCGTCCCTTCGGGGATGTGACACGAGGTGATTTCCTGCCGCTAACGAGCTCTCCGAGCGGCGCCGTTGTCAGGCAACGCTCGCACAAAGGAGGGAATCGGCCTCGTGGATTTCCAGCAAACTTTTAATAATTCCCCCCAAACCCAGCACATCTGCTCTGGTGATGCTTCCGAGCGGCCAGAGCCACCCTGGAAAGCTTTTCTCACGTATAAATATTTTGATACAAAAAAAAAATCAACCCCCATGAAAGCCATGAACCCCTCGGAGCTCCTCCAGCGGTGCCGTGGGATCTGTGGTTGGGTTCAGCTGTGGGATGGGCAGCCAAAGGTGCTCCCAGCCCCATTTCCCCTGCTGGGGCTCCAGGAGCAGGGTGACAGTCTGGGGGGGCTGGGGATGGGCTTGGGGGGCTCTCTGAGGTGATCCCGGGGGCTCCGGCTGGCACGGGAATTGCGGCTCCGCTTCCAGGGCAGCTCCAGCGGCGTTCCCGG
>NW_026624392.1:21729-23604 GCF_030028575.1 Malurus melanocephalus
CCCATCCCCTCAGCATTCCCAGAGCTGTCCCGGTGGGTTCACCGGGAGCAGGAGATGGCTGAGCTCACACACCCTGCCATGAATTCCCTCTGGAATGAGGAGGGAGAATGGGAGAATGGGAGAATGGGAGAATGGTTTGGGGGTGCTGGGAGGGACTGGCAGAGCTCCTGAGCCCAGCAGTGTGTGGGGCCTAAGGAGAGGAGCAGAGACCTGCAGCCCCATCTTCCCAGAATCCCATAATCAATCCCATAATCAATCCCATAATCAATCCCATAATCAATCCCATAATCAATCCCATAATCAATCCCAGGGCATGGGAAAGCCCTCCAGGATCACCAAATCCAACTTCTGACCAACCCTCACCTTGGCACCAGCCCAGAGCTCTGAGTGCCACATCCACCCCCTCCAGCACCTCATTTCCACCTTCCTCAACTCCAACCCAGACCTTTCCCACTGTCCCTCTGGAAATATCAGCCAAATCCACCAAATTCTGGCAAAAAAACAGCTTCCAAAGGATATATTTCTGCTGCAAGGARTTGATGAGCTCTTCTACCTTGGTCTGGAACTTCACAATAGATTTGCACTCGCACGGATCCTCCTCTGTGGGTCACAACAGAGCATGAGTGGCATAAAAAAACTGATTTAATCAAAGTCACTGAGCCCAGTGAAAGAGCAATTCTTATKTTCTTTGTCAGAGAAGAGAAGGAAATCAAAATATAATTATTTTGAATTATCTGACTGATCTCTTCTGCCTTTAACCCCAGATGAGCAGAGAATGTCACATTTTCTTGCTTTAGAGGCCATGAAGGATCTTTCCTGGATTTTTCCAGTTCCCTAAAACCCACTGAGTTCCGCTCCTGATCCTTCAAGTTCGCCCCAAAACTGGAATCAAACAACAATCAAACAAACCAAGCTCCCCAACAATGCCCAATAAAAACTGGAGGCACTGCTGCCATCTCASAGTCGGGACTGATCTGAGCTTTGCTTCAGTAATTGCAGTTCTTGACGGGTGGAACAGTGAGCATTAATCACTTTGCTAATTTATGTCACTAATTTACATCTGTTCTTCGAGGAAAATTAACTGAGCCTGGAACAGGAGGGAAAGATGTCTGAAAAAGAAAGGGAGGGTTCCAAGGCCACGTGGAGGTGGGCAAATGGAAGGAGTGAATAAAAGAGAGACTTTGGAAAGGAAAGGACCCAAAACACAGYGTGCTCAGACCAGCCAGGAGTAAACTGAGGCTGGAGATTCATTTTTAACACTCAAATATTAATGTATTTACCCAGATTGATATTTCGTAAGCAAATACTCTTTCTGAAATTTACTTTTTTTTGAAGGCTGAGGTCTAAATAGATTTGAAAAGATTTTAAGTGCAATTTGTTGGGGTTTTCATGTAGATCCCATCCTCTCATTCCTGGATGGATCCCGCTGTTTGAAGGAGCCCTGGGGGTTTTGTCCTTCTCAGACCTCCTCAGGAGGACAGGAAAATCCCATTTTTCGGAATCTGGAGGACAATCCATAATTTCTGAACCAGAAGAAGGGCAGAAAGGTGGGGGGAAAGGGAAGGAGGAGAAAAGTTGGGAGAGGGGGACATGGCTGAGGGTTCAGGGCTGTTTCACTTCAGGCAGCCACCCAAAATATTGGTGTCTCCTGGTCCTTCCGTGTTCTGCCAGCTCCTTACACTGAGAGAGATTTTTACAATATCCACCTAAAAGGGTGTTTTCATCCTTCTCCATCAAACCTTCAAATGCTGTCACCAAAACCCTATCCCCAATCCCTCTCACCAACACAGATCTCCTTCTGCAGCTCCTTCAAGGATGTTTCCATCCCTCTACTCCAACCTTCAAACCCTATAATCGAACCCCTCCATCCCAATC
>NW_026624392.1:24089-29786 GCF_030028575.1 Malurus melanocephalus
CCTTGGCTACTGTTGAGAAAAACAGAGTGGAATGTAGAAATGATAATGCAGGTGGCTGGAAATTATAAACATTACTAATACTGTAGCTTTTGCAAACTCACCAATTATGTTCTGATTACTAATTAAACAGCTATCTCTTAACCAATGTATGTTTGACACAAATGTATACTCTGGTTGCTAAAGTGGATAAAAGAGGCTTGTCCCACAATAAAGTCCTTCTTTCTCTCTGGTTTTTTCACCCAGTTTTTGTGTGTTTTTGTATCTATTCTTTTTTGTAGCTGTTTGGCCAGCAGTGACACCAGACTGGACACCCCTGTCCACCCCCAGGACCCCCAGCCCCACACAGCTCCAGACCCAAACAGGGAATTCAACGATCCCCTTCACCTCTGCTCTTCCAGACTCCTTTCAGCCAGGTCAAACAGGTACCAAAATAATTCTGCAGGCAGCGTTTTGCTGGAATTTACCAGACAGCGAGCTCTGTGACCACAACAATGAGGTTTTGGAGATGCTCCTTTGAGCCAGGTCAACCAGGAGCCAAAATAATTTTGAGGGCAGAGTTTTACTGGAATTTACCAGGCAAGGAGCACAAGAATGAGGTTTTGGAGATACAAGAAAGGACACATGATCGTAACACCATCCCACTGACATGGAAGTGATAAAACAGCCAAAGGAAAGAGTGGAGGTTTTCAAAACAGGCTCAATCCCTGTTAATTAACCCCTGTTAATGAGCCCCTGAATGACAAAGCTCCTGGGCAATGGAGACCTGGGGTCAGCAGAACTGAGCTGAGCCTCTGGCTCTGTCTAAAATTCCAGCCCCCACTGGGAGTTAAGAACTTGTCTGGGTTTTGTGCTGCTCTGCCAAGAGATTGATTTGCACTAAACCTCTTTCTATTGGACTRAAATACAATATTCCCATTTTAGGAAAATTGTTTGAAATTAATTAACACCCAAAATAATTTGATATTAATTAACTCCAATTTGAAATATTGGTCTCTCCTTGTCCCTGCCCAGGCACTGGGAATGCCTTTCCCTGCTCCTCTTTTGGTCTCTCTGTCTCTGGACAGATCTAATATTTGTTTGTTTTTGCTAAAGCTCMACTGGCTGAGCAAGTTTGGAGGCTCATTTTGAGCACTTGTTTATCCCACAGCAATAACTCACGGACAGAGAGATTTCCTTGCAGGGACAAGAGAGGAGGCAGAGACAGGGCACAGAGTTTTATCACCAGGGAGGAATCAATCCTATAAATGCCGTTTATAAGAACCTTTTGTTTTATAGGAGCTGAACAGCCCAGAAGGTGTCGGGGCACTTTGTAAACATTGTTTTTTCACCAGCTGCTGACCTTTGTGGCTGTGAGCTGGCCCYGAGTCCCATCTAGCGGTGGAGAGCGGAGTTTAAAGGAAGGGGAGGATTCAGCAGTTCCTGGTGAATTCCCAGGGGCTGGATCYGTTTAACACCAGGGTGTCAGGGACTGGGAACGTGCTCAGGGGGTCAGCAAAGGGGCAGCTCTCGAGGTATTAATGATTCATGGAGTTCAGACACAGGAATCCAGCGGTGTGTGATCATGAGGCACTGTTCCTGTAGCAGGTGCTGAGGACAGTTTTGATGTGCCTGGGGGTCCTCCTTTGTCTGTGTCAGTGCCTTGGTTATGGTTTTATTGCTTTTTTTTTTGCCTTTTCCAGCCCCACTCAGCCCCAAAGCTGYGAGTGTTTGCTGTCTTTGCCTCCCGGGCTGGATTTCCTGACCTACCCCAGACAAATCCCACCCTGGGCTGGGTTGGATTACCCGAACCCTAACCTTAATCCTAACCCTAACCCTGAGGGAGGGACCTTAAAGCTCCTCTGGTTCCACCACCTTCCACCATCSCAGGGTGCTCCAAGCCCCATCCAACCCTGAGGATGCTGGATCTTCCGAATTCTAAATTCCCCCTGCAGTTGTTCCACATTTGTATGGAGCAGCTAGACCTGGCTGCATCCCATTCCAATGGGGTCAAACTCCCTCCTGTCCATCCCATTCCAAGGGGTCAAACTCCACTCTGTCCATCCCATTCCAAAGGGTGGAACTCAATTCTGTCCATCCCATTCCAAGGGGTCAGTCTCCATCCCATCCATCCCATTCCAAGGGGTCAAACTCCATCCCGTCCCTCCCATTCCAATGGGGTCAAACTCCACCCTGTCCATCCCATTCCAAAGGGTGGAACTCAATTCTGTCCATCCCATTCCAAGGGGTCAAATTCCCTCCTGTCCATTCCATTCCAAGGGGCGGAACTCCATCCCATCCCTCCCATTCCAAGGGGTGGAGCTCCCTCCTGCCCAGCAGAAATACCTCCCACACCTCCAAACACACAGAGGGAAACTAAAACCAGCTCTTGGCAAACCCAGGTGCAYGTGAGCCCCAGACTGAGGTGCTCCAGTTCTCTGTGAGCAGGGATGCTCTGGGAATATCTCCCCAAAATGACACTGTGTAACCTGTTTGTACCCTAAGAGGCATCTCCATGGAAAGAGCCCTGGAGCCGTGGGACAAAGCTGACGGGCATTTGCCGTGTGTCGTGGCCACCCCAACAATGACAGAACCCTAACACCATTTATGGATGAGGAAATGGGGTTCATCAGGGAATTCAGGAGCCCCACCTGAGTCCTTGGCTTTCTTGGCAGCGTCCGAGATGTAATCCTGCGAGCGGCCGTCTGTGAACACGATGCCCACCTTGGGCACGCCAGGCCGGGCCCCGTTGATGGCGGAAAAGGAGCTGTCCACGAGGTACTTGAGGGCCTGGCCCGTCATGGTGCCCTTCTCCATGTAGGACATTTTCTTCACGGCAGCCTTGATGTCCTTCTTGCTCCTGAACTGGCCCAGGGGGAACTCCTGGCGGACGGAGCTGGAGTACTGCACCAGCCCCACCTGCGCCTGCCTGTCTGACACCTCCAGAGAATCCACAATCTGGTTGATGAATTTCTTCACCAGCTCAAAGTTCTCAGGCCTCACGCTCTTGGAGCCGTCGATGAGGAACACGAGGTCCAGGGCAGAGCCCAAGCCCCCATTGCAAGCTGCAGGAGAACGGAGAACGGGCAGAAGAAAACAACAGCAAAGACCTCAATAAATGATGCAGGAAAATAGAACCYGGATCAGTAAAACCTTACAAAACAAGGGCCTTGTTAYCCTGGTGAAAMCCCTGCTCTCTCCTGTTRCTTTGGCCAAMMAGAGAAGGATCCAGGGAATGATTCAGCTGAACTAGAGGTGAAAAACAAGTTCCATGWGCCTGGGAAATGAGTGCTGGAGCTGGTATTYCTACCCATGAGAATGTGGCATCAACAGAAGTAAGAAATTTAARCAGCAGAAGGAGAAGAACGGCACCAAGGCTGCACCCGGTGTTTTTCTGAATGCTTGAACCCTTGTGCTGTAGGTGACCAATGGTGCTGTGCTGCAGTTAAATAATGGCCAATGAATCTGTTGGAGTAGCTCAGTAGCCAATGAAWGTGTAACAGGAATGATAAACACACAAAAGTGTAYAAATGAGACTGATTGYTGGAATAAAGAGCTKTTTGCCCTTTACTGTCCATGTGTGTGTGTCATGGCYGCCCCAACAGTGACMGAACCCTGACACCATTTATGGCTGAGGAAATGGGGTTCATCAGTGAAAACTCAACCAGAGCTCACAGCGTGTTTTGCAGGTGATTCTGGGCTGTAAGAGCAGGGTTCCCTTCCTGCCTTCCCTGAGCTGACCCTCTTGGTGCTGTCCCCCCATCCCCTCCGGACGCGGGGCCAACACGACGCTGCCATACCAGAGCAGGTCCTGCCGTCGCTGTTGAGGCTGAAGCCATCCCTGCAGGAGCAGCGGTAGGTGCCCGGGGTGCTGACACACAGCTGCTCACAGTCRTGGTCCCCCGTGGCACACAGGTCAGACACCACTGCGGACAGGGGAGGGGTCAGCCAGGGGCCGGCCAGGAGAGAGGGCAGGGGTGGGTGAAATAGTGGGGAGAGAATCCTGGCAGGGTGGGGAGGGGCTGGGATGGAATTCCCAGAGCAGCTGTGGCTGCCCCTGGATCCCTTTGAGTGCCCAAGGCCAGGCTGGACATTGGGGCTGGGAGCACCTGGGACAGTGGGAGGGGTCCCTGCCATGGCAGGGGTGGGACTTTAAATTCCCTTTCCACCCCAATCATTCCACGATTTTTGCCTTTCCCACCCCATTGGGATGACCTCTGCTGGCCCTGGGTGTGTCCCAGCAGGAGGGGCCAATCCCTGCTCCATGTCCCTGCCCCGTTTGCCAGCCCTGTGTTCCCTGCCCTATCCCAGCCCTGTCCCAGCCCCGTGTCCCGTGTCCCTGTGCCCCCAGGACAGCACTCACCGCAGAACGCCTCCTGGAACTTGTGGCTCAGTTTCTCGATGGCGCTGTAGCTCTCCACRTAGTCCACATGCTCGTCCAGGGGCTCGCTGGCCATCTGCCGCAGCGTGCCCATGTCCACCCTGCCCACGCCCAGMGCAAACATCTCGATGCCCGCAGCCCTGGCCCGGGCGGACACGTCCTGCACCCCGTCCTGGGGCCGGCCGTCGGTCACCACGATGGCCACCTGCACGGGAGGGAGGCCTTGGGTGGGCATTGACATCCTCACGGACATCACACGSTTTGTGGGACAGACTGGTGTGTGASAGGAGGTTTTGCRTTTCTAAAATTCAGGGAAAGGGGAACCCCACCAGCTCGTCCCATTGTTCAAAGATTGCATAATCCATTTTTTTGGGTGGAAGTGATTTCTTTCCCAGCTGGAATGGTTAAACTGCCAGGGACTGCCTGGTTTCATCGAAGGACAACCAGTGCATCCCCCCTAAGGAAACCGAGCAAAGCTCACGTTCTTCACACCTAAACTCAAGCTCAAGCCACACTAAAGATCTTCAGGAACCCCAGGTGACACACAGGACAAGTCCAGCTCAGTGAGGGACTTCAAGGAATCTCAGAAATGTCATGGAAACATAAGATGGAGGTTTCATGCCATGTGCAGGTGGAGGAGCTGAAGGATGGGGACAGAGAAGACACGAGCTCTGCCTGAGGTCCCGCTGTGTGTCAGGGCCAGGATTTGTGATTCTGTTCCAAAATGAACAGCAGAGATTAAATCCCACCCCTGCTAAGCCCAGCATTACYGTGGCAGCTGGTTTCAGTGGGAACTTGGATTAAACGGAGCTCTGAGCTACTAAAAGCCTCCCGAGTCCTCCTCCTGCTCCTGCTTTGTCCATTTTCCTCTYTATTTTCCTTCTGAAAGAGGCTTTGTCACAAGACCTGAATTCCTGCTCTTTGCCAGTTCTGCCCCTGCCACTTTTCCTCATAACTGTTTTATTGTGACCCCACTACCAGCTCTGGTGGAGCTGCCTGGGCCAGAATGCAGGATGGGGAAAGAACTTCCCTTCTTTGCAAAACACGGGAAAACCAGGAAAAGTGCAGGGTTTTACAGTCTAAGTTCAGGTGTTTCCCTGTGCTTCCTATGGGCTGCACAATTAAAAATTCCCAGGACTATCACGTTTAAAAATACCCAGGACAATCACAATTAAAGTACCCACGATCATCACAATTAAAAGTACCCAGGACCATCACAATTAAAAATCCTCAGGACATTCCAAAGGAGCGCCGGGGGTTTCCTGGAGCGGATCTGTCCCTGCAGTGGAGCCTTTTGCCAGGAGAGAGAGCCCTCGGCTCAGCCTCAGCTCCGGCCCGGC
>NW_026624392.1:30457-31938 GCF_030028575.1 Malurus melanocephalus
GAGATCAGAGGGGTTATCAAATTGAGGAATGAGGAGTTATCAAATCAGGAAACAGAGGGGTTATCAAATCAGGGATCAGGGGAGTTATCAAATCAGGGGATGAGGAGTTATGAAATCAGGCAATGAGAGGCGTTATCAAATCAGGGGATGGTAGGGGTTTTCAAATCGGGGGATGAGAGGGGTTATCAAATCATGGATCAGAGCTGTTATCAAATCCAACCCGAGCTCAGATAAAGCCCTGGGAGAGGAGGAGCTGCAGCATTCACACCTGGATTTGATTTCCCCAGGATTATTCCCACTGTAGATACTTGCCCTTCCCTGACAGGCTGAGTCAATGTGAAAAAAATGTCCCTTTTTTATTATTATTTTCAAACCTACCTCCAAATTATCTGGAGTCTAAGATCTCTGTAATTCCCTGTCATGGAAAAAGCAAAGTCCTGGTGTGTGCCTGGTTTGGGATGGAGGGAAGGAGCAGCCTCTGGATCCAGGAARGGCTGGCATTTCTCAGCCAGGTGAGGGGAATTAAGAACACCTGAAGCTTCTGCTGCTTCCAGCAGCTGAATTTTGCCCTGACCTTCAATTTCAYCYKGGGGAAACTCAGAAATTTTGCTTTCCAAGGTCAAACCTCATTTTAACCAGCACCTTTCCCTGTGAACTCCTCACATTCTGCATCCCTCGCTCTTTTGGACAGGAACCCCCCGTGTCCTCCTGACACAATTTATTCCTGTTTAACTCAGACACCCGAGGATTCCCGACCATCCCCGGTGCTCCCAGCCCCGCTTTTGCCGGGACCCCACTGCTAACGGGGTGGTGATGGCTCATTGCACCCCGGGAACGCGATGTTCCAGTGGCTCTCCAAGGAAAAACGGCCAGGAAGCTGATTAAAACCCTCGACCTGCTCAGCAATTCGCTCATTTATTTGTTGTTCTTCCTCAAAAAACACGGCAGAAGTAATTGGGCTCCCCGCAGGTTTTGGGAAACAAAAAGCAGGTTTTTCAGAGCAGGTTTTTCTCGGAGCTCCCGCAGAAACAAATTGTGCTTTTCCCCGGCCTGGGGTGACATTTGCTGCACAAAGCACAGTGAGAGACGAGCCCCGTGTGATGTTTKGGGATGCTGACAGCCAGATTTGTGCAGGGATTTGTTGGATTTCTGCTGTGGRAAGGAGCAAGGACCGTGTCCGTTGTTTCTGAAAGATTTCCTCAATCCCTGTGTCCTCCCAGGCATGGGACGGGGTCACCCTGAGCAGGAGGGAAAGGCTGGCTGCACTTCAAGGCAGAGGAAAAAGCAGAAAAATAACCAAGGAACCAAGAAATACAAATGGCTGTGGATTTTTCCACCCTGGGGACATGGAGAAGCCACCTGGGCCTGGTCCTGGGTAGCCCCACTCGAGCACAGGGTGAGCTCAGAAACCCCTTCCAACCCCTTCCTGTGGTTCTGCCTCTTGAATCAGCTCCCAAGTGGAAGGAAAGAGGAAAAAGCAA
>NW_026624392.1:32548-33917 GCF_030028575.1 Malurus melanocephalus
AATGCCTAAGAGAAGTCATTCCAAGCCCACTGCTCTCCAGGAGTTTTCAGGGAGATGCTGGAAATTCAGGATTGTTTGTGCCAGACAACCAGAGGTGACAGGAACAAGTTTGGGGGAGTTGTCTGGCAGCAGGAAAGGAGCGCACGAGGACAGAGGGAATTGAACGGTGTTGGAGAGATTCCTGAGGAGGATGCAGCATTTCCATGGACAGCTCTGTGGAAATGTCTCTCCARTCCCCAGGATGGTGAATTTACTGTGTGTGAAGTGTCAGACTGCATTTAGAACAAAAACTGAGACTAAGGCTGGAAGTGCTATAACGAGTTTTGTATTTTCTTGAGCTTTGTTTGTAGAAGAATTGAGGAGTTTGAACTTCCCAGAGGTTCTCAAGAACTGAGAAAGGTTTGAACCTTCACAGAGCTTTTCCAGAAGAGAGGTTTGAACCTTCCAGAGCTTTTCAAGGTTTGAGAGGTTTGAACCTTCCTGAGCTTTTAAGGAATTGTGAGGTTTGAACTTCCCAGAGGTTCTCAAGAATTGAAAGGTTTGAACCTCCCAGAGCTTTGCAAGATTTGAAAGGTTTGAATCTCCCACAGGTTTTCCAGAGGAGATTTGAACCTTTCAGGGGTTTTCAAGAGCTGGGGGGTTTGAACCTCCCAGAGCTTTTCTAGAAGAATTGAGATGTTTGTACATCCCAGAGGTTTTCAAGAATTGAGAGGTGTGAACTTCACAGAGGTTTTCCACCTGTGACAATTCACACCTGCCCAATCAAACTCAGAGCAAATCACCTTTCTGCTTTTTCCMACCRCTCCAYGACGAGTCCCAAGCACGGAGCCGCRGGAACCATTCCCTCTCCTTCCCGCTTACCTTCCTGAAGTCGGGAGCGCCRGCCCTGGCGCCCTCGGCGGCGCTGAAGACGCGGCTGACGGCGAACTGGATGGCCAGGCCGGTCATGGTGCCGGTGGAGAGCGGCTGCATGCGGCGCACAGCCTGCAGCAGCGCTGCCTTGCTCTGGGGGCCGTGCAGCGGGACCTCGCTGCGCACGGCGCTGCCGTAGTTGATGATGCCCACGCGGGTGGCGTTGGCGCCCACGTCCAGCCCCTCGATCACCCGCGACACGAACACCTTGATCTTCTCGAACTCGTGCGGCCGCACGCTGCGCGAGCTGTCGATGATGAACACCAGGTCCGTGGGCTTGGTCCGGCACAGGGTGCCTGGGGAGGGCAGGGACAGAGAGGGAATCAGAGGAAAAAAAGGGAAAAAGATCCAGGACGGAGGGAATGGGGCTGTGAGTTTGGCCTTTTCTCTGCCTTGGCCACACCACCTACACTGCACTGAACATTTGAAATGTTCTTTTTGTTTCTATAGGGGAGCA
>NW_026624392.1:34981-53963 GCF_030028575.1 Malurus melanocephalus
TGAATATCCACGGTGAGAAGGAGATGCCATAAACAGGAGGCATCAGCAATGCAACCAGCTGAGGGATTGGTATTATTATKATGATTATTTTTTAAATTTCTCTTTTTCAAGCCATTTTCCGTCTTCATTTTCAGCCGTGGCCAAGCATAAAAACAGGCCTGGCATTTTTTATGGTTTCCTAAATGAATTGCCCCATTTTTCCAGCAGATCTATGGCATCCTGCTCTTTTTAATTTTCCCCTCTCATTTAGCCTGTCCCTGTCAGGGCACCGAGTGCTCTGTTAATATTTGATTTCTGCAGCCGGGGTCCTGCCATAAAGGAGATTTCTGTGGGCGGATTTTTAAATGGGAGCTTTTGGGCCAACAAATCTGCTCCAAATAACGGCATAAATATTGCAGCTGGTCCTCGGTGTGAAATCTAATGGAGCTCTCAGTGTTTGAGGCCGATAAAAATAAATACCCTGTGATGGATCCATAAAGGAAATAATCAGGTTTGYGTCCTGAGAGACAGCGAGTCTGAACTGGAGAGGGCTGGGAAGAGGAAGCGAGGCAGCGGTCACTTGGTCAGGAGCCCTAATTCCCACTAAAATCCCATCCAACCTTTTCCCATATGGATGAATTTCTTTCCGCCCCTCCCATAATTTGTTGTGGGGGAAGGAAAAGCTCCCTTGGAGATGATCCTGCAGCACGGGAAATCGCTTTTCCTGGGGTTGCTTGTGCCYGGTTTACAGGTGAGGAATGAGGGGCCAGGGAAAGGCTCAAAGCCTTGCACTTGTTTCCTCCAGAAATAAAACACAAATAAAACCCAAATCCCCCCTTTGTGCTGGTGGATCACCCCTAGATTTAGTGACAAACCAAGCAGGAAAAGTAATTTTATTTCCCTAAGAACAGCTGGAGCCAATAGACATTTTGAAGCTTATCAATTTTATTTATTTCTGCTCTGTGATTTTGCTCTAAATAACATTTTTAACCTCTGTTTATGAGAGTGGAGTCTATTTCAGGGAAGTGAGGAGTAAAGAAGGGATGTCAGATGCGAGCTTTTTGTGGTTTCAGCCACGGTGCCCAGCCAGGCTCTGCAGCGCAGGCAGTGGTGTCACATCACCAGGAGGTGACAGTGCCTGGTTTGATTGTCACCTTCACTCAGCACAGTTCAGTTAAAACTTGAATTGAACCAGAAATAAARTCTTCCTCTATTTTCACAAATGTCCACACTCGAATTACTCAGGAATAGCTGAATTCACGCCCTGATTCAGCAGGAAATCCCTCTCAGGATGTCTTTGCCATACCCACTGAAACAACAGGATTGAAAGGGATTTATTTTAGAGGGGACAGCTCCCAGCAGGGCTGAGCTTATTCCTTGCTCTGCCCCATTTCCTGACTGTGCACAGCAAAGAGAACCCTCCTCTCCCAAATTCCTGCGGGGAAAGGGGTCAATTTATCCCAAATCCCCCCTCCCTCAGCCCCAGGTGCCTCTGCAGTCACTGTCACATGTGCACAGCTCAGGCTGCCCGTGGCTGTGTAAGTGGCATCATCACCACCATCATCACCATCATCATTACCACCACCATTATCATCATCATCATCATCATTGCCACCACCATTATCATCATCATCATCATCATTACCACCACCATTATCATCATCATCATCATCATTACCACCACCATTATCATCATCATCATCATCATTGCCACCACCATTATCATCATCATCACCACCACCATTATCATCATCATCATCATCATCATCATCACCACCACCATTATCATCACCATCATCATTACCACCACCATTATCATCATCATCACCATCATCATCATCATTACAACCATTATCATCATTATCATCATCACCACCATCATATTCATCGTCATCACCATCACACCATCCCAACATCGTTAATTCCCAGAAGTTTGGCCTCAGAGCCAGGTTTGCCTCTCCTGCAGCGACTTCTCCAGGCTGCCTGGAGCCCCGGGAAGGGTGGAGATGCTTCTGAGGAGCAGCCCCTGCCTTCCCTGGGTATCCAGTACATCCCTGGCTGTCCAGCCCTATCCCGGGTGCCCATCCCGTCCCTGGCACCCGTTCCAGCTGGGATCGAGTCCGTGCAGGCTGCAGAGCAGGCAGCTCCCCGGGCTGCCCCGCTGCCCACAGGCAGAACAGGAGCGGGTGAAGAAACCCCAGGGAAAGTTCCGTTCCCATCCCGGGCTGGGCCGTCCTGCTCGGGAGGTGACCCGGGACAAACCGGGGGGTTTGGCCAACTACCGCTCTCAGCCAAAGCTGCCCTCCCGGAGCTGGGGGGGAGAGGGGAGGGAGAGGGGAGGCAGAGCAGAGCCCTTGTCCGCCCTGGGCCTCCTCCCGTCCCAGGGGTGACCCGGGGCCACCTCTGCTGTCCCCAGGAACGCGGCACACGCGTCCCAGCTCCAGGGTCCGCTGCTTTGGTGACCCGCTGGGCACATCTCCCATGTGGGCTCCCTCTCGCCCATCCCTCCCCAGCTCCAGGCAGGAGGCACGGACGGACGGACCCCCCGCTCCCCCAGCGCCCCCAGACCCCACTCACCGCGGGGCTGCGGCGGGGCCCCGCAGGCGCCGGGGCTGTGCAGGAGCAGCAGCAGCGAGAGCAGCGGGGCACAGGCGATGCTGGCCATGGCTGCGGGGCCGGAGCTGGCGCGGGGAGTGCGGGCACAGCCCTGGCCCGCCGTAATAACCGGCCCCTGGCCGGAGGCTCCGAGCCAGCCCCTGACGCGCCGGGGCCGGGGGGGCAGCGAGGGGAGCGGGACGGCAGCACGGAGCTGCCCCGGGGTGGGGAGGGGGCACGGCCAGCCCTGCCCTGCCCTGCCCTGCCGGCCCCCAGCCCCCCACAATGGCCCCATTGCTGCGGCGGGCAGCCCTGAAGGGCCCCGGAGCKGGGGAATGCGGGGATGGAACAGTGGGGCCAGTGAGAGCCGGGGAGGAGCCGTCAGTCAGCGGCCGCTGCCCGCAGAGCTCGGGGAGCGGAGGGGCTGGGGGGGACAGGAGAGRCAGGGAGGGGACAGGRGCAGGGTCACACCGGTCCCCTCAGYTCCCCASCCGTGCCRARGGMAGGGCTGGMSATCCCTGCGGGATCCGAGCCAGGGAGGGGACAGGAGCAGGGTCACACCGGTCCCCTCAGTCCCCCAGCYGTGCCAAGGGCAGRGSTGGCWATCCCKRYGGGATCCCTGCCCTGGGTGAGCGCTCAGAGCAGCAGCAGAGCAGAGGGACAGGAGAGCAGAGGGGCTGGGAGGTGCCAGGCTCGTGTCCTTCCTGCGGCAGAGCCAGGGAGGGGACAACACCGGTGTCACCGTCAGCCCCCACCGGTGCCGAGCCCAGGGCTGGAGATCCCTGCGGATCCCAGCAGAGAGGAGGGATGGGAGCAGAAGAAAGTTTGGGGGATACGGATGCACAGGCGGGATGCAGGAGAGCTTTCCTGCCCGGAGCAGGCGCTGCTCGGTGCGGCTGAGCCCCCGTGAGCCGGCGGGGAGGGCACAGAGGGCTCCGGAGCCCGAAAGAGGTGAACGGGACACGGGACGGACAAACGGCCCAGGGGTGGGGCTGGGGCCGGGGGCAGCGCTCAGCTCCACACACACGAGGGAGATGCCGCTCCTGCCACAAACCCCAACCATTTCCGTCACCCCCTCGAGCTGAGGGTGCTGCGAGCGAGGCGGAATCCGGTGTTTGCTTTGGGGAGGAGCACKGCGAGATTCGGCACCGGGGGCGGAGGAATGTAACGGCGCCTTYGTCACAAAGCAGAGAACCTTTCCCTTTTTTTACAGTTTCATACCGCTGCCGCCTGATTGAAGCTCTTCTCCTGTGACAGATCTCACAAAGCAGAGGATCTGTTTCYTTTTTTAACGGTTTCACACTGCTGTCACCTGATGAAAGCTCTTCCCTTGTGACAGATCAGGTTCTTTCCGCCCACCTTTTCCAGCAGCACATCCTTGGATCCCTCATCCGTGGAATCTGCCTTGTGTCAGTGCAGGGCCATGCAAAGCACCCGGAACTCAAAGCCCAGCTCCTCTTCCCTTACCCAGAGCCTCTGCTCCCTCCAAAAGCTCCTCAGCAGCCCGGGAGCTCCTGGGCAGAACGGCTCTTTGATGAGGGGAAAAAAGGACCTGTCCTTCCTGAAGCTGCCAGGCTCCTCTGAACTCTTCAGACTTTGAACATTCRAAGTGTTAATTAAAATACCAAAACCTGGCCCTGTTCTGATGCAAAATCAGCTTGGGTTTGTCCCACTGTCTTCCTGCAGCATCAATCCCAGACTTTCAGYCAGCTCCGGAGCCGACAGCTCTGGGAATGAAGAAGAAATGCTGCAGGTGAGGGATGGAGCCCTGCCTCGAATAAAGGGTGGCAGGGTTGGGATTATTCGGCCTGGAGAGGAGAAGCTTTGGTGTGACCCCACTGKGGCCTTGCAGTGCCTRAAGGAGCCAACAGAAAGATGGAAAAAGACTTTGGACAAGGGCTGGAGGGGCAGGACACAGGGAATGGCTTCCCAGTGCCAGAGGGCAGGGATGGATGGGATATTGGGAAGGGATTGTTCCCTGGGAGGRTGGGGAGGGGCTGGGRTGGAATTCCCAGAGCAGCTGTGGCTGCCCCTGGATCCCTTTGAGTGCCCAAGGCCAGGCTGGACATTGGGGCTGGGAGMACCTGGGACAGTGGGAGGGGTYCCTGCCATGGCAGGGATGGGATGGGATGGATTGGGATGGAATTTAAAGTCCCTCCCAACCCCTTCCAATCCTCTGTGAACACTTCCATGGATCTGTTTACAAAATCAGGGATTTGGGGGAGTGCAGACTCACAAATCCCTGATCTCCTCCATSGTTCACACACACAGAGCTCCCCAAATACATCAAACTGCCCCCACCCGTTTACGGGACTGTCAGGGCCCAGAATGGAATAAAGCCCCAAAATTTGGACGCAGTTGCCCTGGACCCATCTGTGCTGGGGTTTATCCGGTTTCYCCACCCTGCACACAAGGAGCCCTTGGTGCAGCAGCTCCTCCTGCCCTGAATGGGGATCATTCAGAGCCCGCCGTAAATGAGGCCTCTATGGCCGTCCTGGAGGAGAAAAGGTCGAGTTCCTCGGTGTCATTTCGCCCCTAATTAGCCGAAGGTAAACACATTTCAGATGGGTGTTTTAGCCGAAGATAAACACATTTCAGGTGGGTGTTTTAGCCGAAGATAAACACATTTCAGGTGGGTGTTTTAGCCAAAGCCAAACACGTTTCAGGTGGGTGTTTTCCCTCGCAGGGCTCGTGGCACTGTAGCAGCACGGAAGCCGCGGAAGGAGTGGGGCAGAGCCGCGCCRGGAGCTCTGGGGCCGCACTGATGTCCTGCGAAGGCAGCGTTTGTTCGGAAAATAGGAAATGTCGCCTCTCGCCGGGCTCCCGAGGAGCAGAACACCACACGCAGTATTTTGGGAGGAAAACATGGATTCCGAGCCCTTCCCTGCCTATCTGCAGTGTGAACACACAGCCCGTTAGTGCTGCTGCTGTGCCCTTCCGATGTCCTGGCATGGGTGGGGTCTGCCTCTCCTCCGACACCTCAAATCCACAGATTCCGACACCAAAAAACCAAATCCTCACTTTCTTCCACTGAGGGATGAGCAGGAGATCCAGGTCCCACCTCATGCTGGGCACTGGAGAGGTCACACCTGGAATTTTGGGGGCAGTTTTGGGTCACTCAGGACAAGAAGGACATTGAGGGGTTGGAGCATGTCCAGGGCAGGGAATGGAGCTGGGGAAGGGGCTGGAGGGCCTGGAGGGCCTGGAGCAGCTGGGAAAAAGGCTCAGCCTGGAGCAAAGGAAGATTGTGGGGGGGTAAGGCTCTGCTCCCAAGGAACAGGGATAGGAGGAGAGGGAACAGCCTCAAATTGCTCCAGGAATGGTTTTGTTTGGACATTTGGGAACATTTCCTCAGGGAAAGGATTGTAAAGCGTTGGGTCAGGGGGAATCAAGGAAGTAGTGGARTCCTCATCCCAGGAATGCTCCAGGAGTGTGTGGAGGTGACTCTTGGGGACACAGCCAGTTGTGGACATGGTGGGGCTGGGTGACACAAGGACTTGGTGATCCCAGAGATTTGTTGGGATTTTGTGATCCCAAGACTCCAACATGACCTGAGGAGCTGCAGTTTATCCTTCCCAGCATGGACAGCAGGAAACCCTCACCCTCTGCATGCAGGAAAAGCTTTGGGTTCACTTTCAGAGCTCTGTGAGATTCCCCAAATCCCTCACCATTTCCTCATTATTCTCCTTCAGATCCTCTGTTATCTTCCAGACMAATTTCCTGCTTTGCCAATTCTCCRTGACCAAACCCCGCTCTRCTGGATGCCTTCACCTTCAAATCACCAAATCTGCCCCAGCCTTGAGCCAGGAAAAGCAAAGCCCAGCTTAAGGACAAGTCCTGAAAGTGCTAAAATTCAAATGTTGAACCCAAATTAATGCTGGCAGAGGCGGTAACTCCTTGTTTATCAGCAGCCAAACAGCTCTGATGAAATAAATGAAATAAATGCAGATTTTTCTCCATCACAGCTCTTCCCAGGAACATTGATCAGCTGGAAAAAGCCAGGAAAGACAATATTTGATTTTCCATGGGAGAGGCAGTTTTTGTTTCAAGATGGCATTTCACTTGTGCTGTTTGTTCTGCTCAGATTTTAGTTTAAAATTTGATTTCAGCTTTCACTTTCCACATTTCCAGTGAGTACCTCCTGACTGCATTGAATATTTTGGTATAAATTTCACATTGCAGAGAGCCCAAACATTAAAATCAAAATGCAGCAGCCCTGGAGGCMCTGCCATGGAAATGACCCAGAAARTGGGAAGGTTTTCTGGGGGRAAAAAGGGAAATCAGGGCTCTGAGGATGTTTCCAAACGTCCAATGGAGCTCCAGCAGAAGGCAGGAYGAGGAAATCACCTCAAGCTGGGCCAGGAGAGGGTGTGAATGGATATTAAGGAAAATTTTGTCACAGACAGGGTTGTAAAATATTTTGGGGATGCCCAGGGCAGYGGTRGAGTCAAATCCCTGGAATTGCTAAAAAAAAWGTGTGRATTTGGCACTTTWGGACGTGGTTTAGTGCTGACCATGGACGGACTTGAGGATCTTAAAGGTGATTTCCAACCTTAACGATGCCATGAGTTAAYTACTGGATTTTTTTCTTTTATCAGGATCCCCGGACCATAAATTCTCCAGAAGGACCTGGAGGGTGCCTGAGTCCCTCTGAGGAGGCAGCACAGCAGGAGCAGGCTGGCAAGGGATGCACGGCCAAATCCACAGTTGTTCACTGCTGGTTTTCATTTCATTCCAAACAAACCCGTGAGCCGTAGTAAACACAGCCCTCCTGCCCTTCAGCCACCGGGAAACCCTGAGGTTTTCCAAAGCTCTCCGTGATTTTTGCCTGTTTCTGGCTCCCTTTGCTGCTCCAGGTGAGCGTTCCAAGCTGGATTTCCCGCTCTGGCTTTCTCACCCTCAGAGAAACAGTGACAAAAGCTCCACGTTTTGTATTAATAAATAAATAAATGAATTTTTGTGTTTCCCCTTATGGTGTTTCTGTTCTGGTTGGGTTCAGGGGTGCAGGCACCCCACCCCACCTTCTGCATCCCCGATTCCTGCCTTGGGAAGAGTGGAATTACGGCGGTGGGGACAGAGCCAAGCATCCAACCAATGCCTCAAACAGCTTCAGAAACAGCTCTGTGGGTTCTTCCAGCCACACAGAGCCAGAACCAGTCCCTGGGGCTGCTGGGGACAGAGCCAATCCTGCCCATGGCGGGGTCAGTGGTGCGCTTTGTGGGTCCCGCTAGTCCCTAGGCGATCACGCTGTGTTCGCCGCCTTCCCGTGTTCACGGCAGCCCCGGGGCTGGGCTGCCCCTCCTGGGCACGGCTCCTGCCTCCCCTCCTGGCCCCTGCTGGCCCTACTGGCTCCTGCCTCCCCTGCTGACCCCTGCCCTTCCATCTGCTCCTGGATTGCTCCACCTGCGCCATTCCTCCATTCCGGCCGTGCCCGGGAATCCCCGGGGTTGTTTCTGTGCGAGAAACAGCTTGAAAACCCTGCGAATTTTGGTGTCAGGAAACAGGGAAGGTCTGAAGGCGTCAGAGAGCAGCAAAGGAGGGACAAGGAGATGGGGAAGGGTCTGAGGAGCAGCTGAGGGCGCTTGGGATGTCCAGGTGGAGCAGAGAACTCTGGGGTCGGCGGCTCCTCCCGAGGGACAGCTCCGATCCCTGGGACAGGGACAGGGAAGGGCTGGAGCTGGGCCAGGGCAGGCTCAGGCTGGAGAGCAGGGAAAGGTTCTTCTGTCCCCAGAGGGTGCTGGCACTGCCCAGGCTCCCCAGGGAATGGTCCCGGYCCCGAGGCTGCCAGAGCTCCAGGAGCGTTGGGACAGCGCTGCCAGGGATGCACAGGGTGGGGTTTGGGGTTGGATCCACGATCCCGGTGGGTCACCCCGCTGCTGCAGCCCAGCCCCTCTCATTTCTCTGTGTGAGATACTCAGCTCAGTTATCAATTCTCAGCTCCATTTTCCCTGTCCATCACCAAACTCAGCTGGTTCCTCCCCTGTGCTGCCCAAACCCGAGCGTGGGGCAGTGCTGGGATCTCCATGTGAGCTGCTCCCAGCCCGGACTGACCCTCCCACCCATAAATCAGCTTGGAAAGGCAAACCCAGAATWACAGAGGGGTTTCAAAGGGTCTTTTATCAGTCCCAGACCCAGCATTGACCCAGCCCCCCATGGTGGGGTTCGTGAGCAGCCGGGGCCAGTTGGGCTCCGTTTGTGTTGGCCCCGTGCTGGGACATTTCACAAAACCAACCCCGCTTCCTGTCTCGAGCCCAGCCCCGGCTGCGAGCTCACAATAATTCCTTACATTTTATCGGGGCTGGGGTTTGGAGCCCRGCTCTCGCAGGGAATTCTGGAATTCTGCTGAACCCTGCAGAGAGAACTGCCCAGGCAGGAGAGGGGCTGGCTTTGGGGCCAGACTCAGTTAGACCAGACCCACACTGAAACCAGTCCCAGCTTGGCCACATTTTAACTACCCCAGCCCAATTATTGAAGTCAATTAAAGCACGAGGCTCAGAGGGGGAGGCTGACAGACCCTGCTGCAGTCACTCCACAGCCATGACTTTTCCCTGTTATCAGTGGGAATTGAATTGCAGGGAGACCCTGAACCCTTGGAAGGGATGGAGGAGGGGTATGACCTCCATTTAGTGGGATCCCATGAGGAACCCTCTGCTGGATCAAAAACCAGGGGAATTGCCAGCATTCCCCATTTGGGCAGCCCCGGTTAATGAGGTTTGGGTGGGGGGAGCCTGGTGGGATGTCCCAGAGCTGTCACCCCCCATCCCAGACTCAGATCAGGAATCCATTATCCCTTATCCCATCGGGTCAGGGRTATCCAGGGCAGGATGTGCTTTCCAAAGGGAATATCCATCCCGAGGCCTCCTCCAGGCCTGGAGCAGCCAAAGGGAGGAACGAGAGCAGCTCCTGATCCTCGTGGCCGTGACAGAAGTCTGAAAAGTTCTGCAGCCAGCTGGTCACTCATAATTCAAGATAGTTTTTGATCTCTCTGCAGAATGAAGCAGGAGGCTGGGCTGGACCTCAGTGCAGGAATCGGGGCTTTTCTGCAAGGGTTCCTGGTTGGATTTCGGATTGGCCTCTTGCTCTTTGGTCACAGTTCAACAGTCACCAGACATGGGGCAGAAAAATTATTTTCTCCTTAGAGGACTGGAGAGATTTGTGCTTTTGGGGGTGATTTCTGATTGTGTTTAACGGCACTGGAGCCACTGAGGCGTTCTTTGGGGCTCCTTTCCACACTCCAGGGGTGCTGCTGAGCATCCTGGTGCCCAGAACGAGGAGATGGAGCAGTAAAAAAGGGAATGATCATCCCTGGATGAGAAAATCAGCTTGAAAATACACAACCAGCATCATCTTCTTCATCCCCATTGCAGAAACGAACTTCCAGGGAAAAGAGCAGGGGTAGCAGCACATTTCTGATTCATGCTCTGCAAATATTCCACTGAAATTTGCAATTGAAGATTTCATTGAATTTGCAGCTGAATATTCCATTGAAATTTGCAGTTAAATATTCCATTGAAATTTGCAGTTAAATATATCAATTGAAATTTACTGTTAAATATTCCATTGAAATTTGCTGTTGAATATTCCATTGAATTTGTTGAATGTTCCATTGGTTTGTTCTGTTTCAGAGCAGATCACCCCCCAGGCTCTGATTCGAGCTGTGGATGAGCTCTGGAATGGTTACACCCGACCCAGACATGCCTTTTCCCTGCTGGGAATGTTGGAAAAGAGCAGGAAATGATCCGAAAAAGGGACAGCAGGTGCTGAATTCCATCAGTGACACCCACAGGGCCTGAGCTGTGCAGAGCCCCCAGCGGGGAGCAGGGCATGGATCCTTATCAGCGCTGATAAGGCAGATGGGGTAGAATTTTACAGGAAATCAGAACAGAAATATCAGCTTTACCTTTATGAGCAGCACAAACAGGAAATTACATCAGGCCAAGGTAAGAGAGCCATTTTTCGCTGATTTTTATAGAAATGAGATGATTTCTTCCTTCACTCGGCACCGCCCGCAGAAATCAGGCACAGAGTTTGGAAGCCATTAACAGGATTTTTTAAATTGGAATTTGTCTTTCAAGTCATGCTAAAAGCAGGAAAAATGCTCTGGCTTGGGTAGGAAATGGGAGAGCAGTGCTGGGGTGGGTATTCCAGGGCACTGCCAATTGTTACAAGGGTGGGAGCTGCAATTCCAGGGGATTCTGGCTGATCCCTTTGCTGTGGGAATTCTGGCTGATCCCTTGGAATTCTGGCTGATCCCTGGACTCTGGGAATTCTGGCTGATCCCTGGGTTCTGGGAATTCTGGCTGACCCCTGGGAATTCTGGCTGATCCCCCAGCTCTGGGAATTCTGGCTGATCCCTGAGAATTCTGGCTGACCCCTGGGAATTCTGGCTGACCCCCAGGCTCTGGGAATTCTGGTCAGCACAGCTCCAGGGCTGGGCTATCCCAGAGAAAATTCCTTCCCCGTTCTGCCCCCCATTCCACCCCTTGAAGGTCCCAGAGCTGCGTCACACCTGGGCCAGGTGACAAACAGCGCCTTGGTGGCACTGAGCCACCCCGGGCCAGCTCTGCAGCCCCTAATTCCAGGGATGGGATCCAGGGCCAGGGTCAGGAAATTGGGAATGGCAGCTTGGAAGTGCCAGGTGGGAGGTGCAGGAGCGGGATGAAGTTCCAGCGGTTCCCCAGCGGGATCCGGCAATGGCGGGGCTGGGATAAACAGGAAGGGCTCTGAGGGAGATCAGGGATGTGCTGGGATCAGGAATGTGGTGGGATCAGGAATGTGGTGAGATTGGGAATGTGGCAGGATTGGGAATATGGTGGGATCGGGAGTGTGGCGGGATCGGGAATGTGGCGGCACTGGGAATCAGGCAGGATTGGGATCCTGCTGATATCAGAAATGTGCTGGAAGCAGGAGTGTGGCGCAATTGGGAATGTGGCAGGATCGGGAATGTGGCGGGATCGGGAATGTGGCAGGATAGGGAATGTGGTGGGATCAGGAATGTGGCGGGATTGGGAATGTGGCAGCACTGGGAATCAGGCAGGATTGGGAACCTGCTGGGGTTGGGAATGTGCTGGCATCGAGAATGTCCAAGAATTGGGAATGTGGCAGGAGGGAAGCGGCAGCGGCGGCGCTCAGGGGTCACCTCCCCCCTGACAGGGCTCAGAGTGCCCCATAGGGAGGGGGGGAATCCTTGGAGGGCAATTCCAGGGCTTCCTCATAGGACGGCAGCACGGCCTGAAAGAGAGGAACAGCAGTTATGGGATCATGGGATTGGACCAGTGGTTATGGGGTTGCGGGATTGGATCAGTGGTTATGGGGTCACAGAGTCTGATCAGCAGTTATGGGGTTCACAGGATCTGATCAGTGGTTATGCATCATGGGATTGGATCAGTGGTTATGGGATCACAGAATCTGATCAGTAGTTGTGGGGTCACAGCGATTGGATCAGCAGTTATGGGATCACAGGGATTCCAGAGGATCYGTTCCCATTTATCTGCTGAGGCCTGACTCTCACCTTCCTCGCACATTGGCTTTGCAGACATTATACAGAAGTGAAATTATTATTTTTTTTTTAATTAATAGAATTAAAAACTGATTATCAGCCCCTGGATCTCTAAATTTGCAGGGTTGGGAATTCTCTCAGACCCAAAAACCAAGATTAGGATCACCAGTCCCAAGGATCCCTGTTCCYGGAGTAAATCAGTTTTTCCTCACCTTTTCCAGGGCTGGTGGCTCCACTTTCTCCTCCTCCCTCCTGCTGGCTCTGATGTAGCGAAAGCAGCTCAGGACACACTTGAACATGAAGGCCTGGAAAAGAGGGAAAGGGGATGGAAAAGGGCATTTTCCGATTGCACTGCAGGGCAAAAAGTCAAATTTCTCATTGCACTGCAGGTCCAAAAATTAAAATTTCCCATTGCACTGCAGGGCAAAAAGTCATATTTCCCATTGCAGTGTAGGGCAAAACAATCAAATTTCCCACTGTGCTTCAGGGCAAAAAAGTCACATTTCCCACTGCAGTGCAGGGCAAAAAGTCAAATTTCCCATTCACTGCAGGTCCAAAATGGCATTTYCCCATTTGCCACCAGCCTGGGGTTTTCTTGCCCGTTTCTCTAGAGGGAGAAATTTGGAACCATGATCCCAGGGTTTAAATCAGTGCATCCATCCTTCCCCAGGAAGGTGAAAATTCCATCAGTTCTGAACAATTTGGTGGGGCTGGGACTAGCAATCGAATAAATAGAAAGTGATTAACCAAAAACCCCATTAAATGTAACAATGGGAACCTCTGAGAGCCACCACAACACCCTGAGGTTGATCTGGGATCTGAGGTCATTTTTCAGAGCAGGTGACAGAGTCTGGGCACCTCAGGAAAGCACCAAAGGCACAACAGAGACCCCAAAAGTTCCCTTCCTTCAGCAAAASCCATCCTGCAACACTTCCACGTCCCTGCTTGGACCCCCTGGCACCTCCCGGAGTTATGGGATGCAATAAATGGGCTTTTCTGGGAAGAAGGGATCATTGAGGGGCTGTGGCASGGGGAAAGAAGCGGGGTCTGTGCAGCCTGCCCTATTAAATAAACATTTCCCCCGCTCTGAGCGGCCAGGAGGAGCCGTGCACCTCGTGTTTGTGTTGGCYCCACAATCCGCTCGGGAACATTTGGGATTTTCAGGGGACACAGGGAGTCACAGATCCCGAAGCTGAAGAGTGCAGGACAATGAGGGCACCGAGCCAAGGCAAAGAGAACAGGAATGAAACATCGGAGCTGGAAAAATCCACCTCGGAATTCCAGGGATGGGGAGGAAAATCCTGACTTTCAGCACCTTCAGGGAACAGTGCAAAACCCTTTCTGCTTCCAAAGCTCTTCACACGGAGAGCAAACACGGAGCTGCCATAAAACTGGATAAAAACCTCCACTCATCCGTGAAAAAAAACAAACCAGGAAATAAAAAAAACCCCCAACCATCATACAGCAAAGCAATGCATTCCCTGATTTTGGTTTTAAAATGAAATAAAAATCATACAACAAAGGAAGGCATTCCATGATGTTGGCTTCAAAATGAAATAAAAATCATAAAACAAAGGAACACATGCCCTGATTTTGACAAAAATTAAAATCATACAGCAAAGGAATGCATGCCCTGATTTTGGTTTTGAAATAAATTAAAATCACACAACAAAGCAATGCATTCCCTGATTATAATATTAAAATCAAATAAAAATCACACAACAAAGGAATGCACTCCATGATTTTGGTTTTATTWTCCCACCCCATCCCTCCTCTCAAAAACTCCAGCACAAAAAACTCATTTCAAGTCCAGCAGTTTTGTGGGTAAAGCTGTGGAAAATTTAAATTAACCCCTGTGCTGGGTCAGGGAGGTTTCTGCCAGCTGGGGCCCGGGGTTATCTCCACTCCCACTGCATATTCCATGCAAATATTCCAAGATATGTTCAARCCACGTCTGAGGTGCATCCACACAGAGCTCTCCCCTCCACACTGCCTTATCAGGCCCACCTGGAAGTCTCAGAATATAAAATATTTTCCAGCTCATGAGCAGTATTTTTGCTGTTGGGATTCACAGAATCTGCTCAAGAACCTGGGAAAATCTGCTTTTCTTTGTGGGGCTGAGAGCCCTCAGTGAAAAATCAGCTCTCTGACCCACTGAAGTAATAAAAAAGGATAAAAAACCTGACCCAGAGGAGCTTCCTGAGGCACCAGCAGGGTTCAGCAGCTCCTGGTTTTAATTAAAAACTTCAAAATAAAAWTTTTRATTTTGGGAWTATTGGTGTGGATAACCCTGCTCCCACCAGAGTGGACATGGCCCCTCACCCGAGTGCCAATCTCACCTGCTGCTCAATAATCTCATTTATTTTGSCCCATGACAGCAGAGGGCTTTGCTGTGTTTGTTTTTAGCCTTTTTATCCTTCTAAAGAGGAGAGGGCAGTGATGATTTTGGAGATTTTACTTTATAACTCACCTTTGCAGAGGTGTAAAGGCAGAAATTTGGGTATTAAACCCACACTGAGGAATAGCTCCAGGAGAGCCCAACGAGGCAGATTTGGGAGAGAATTAAAGCCAAATTTTCCCTGGGAAAATCAGGAAAATTCTGATTGCAGCCCCTCCCCAGAGGCTTTTACCTTGAAGAGCAGCACGGCGATGAAGGCGATGGTGAAGGTGAGCATCACCTTGGCCAGGTCCTCTGCGGGCAGCTGCTGCAGGGGCGGCACAGAGCCCTGGGAAAACGGGGAAAAATGGGGAAAAGAGAGGGGTCTGAGCCATAAATGGGGAAAGGGAAAGGTCTGAGCATAAATGGGGGAAAGGGAAATGTCTGAGCATAAATGGGGGAAAGGGAAATGTCTGAGCATAAATGGGGGAAAATGTCTGAGCCATAAATGGGGAAAAAGGGAAATGTCTGAGCCATAAATGGGGGAAAAGGGAAATGGTTTTGAGCATAAATGGGGGAAATGGAAATGTCTGAGCCATAAATGGGGAAAGGGAAATGTCTGAGCCATAAATGGGGAAAGGGAAATGTCTGAGCATAAATGGGGAAAGGGAAATGTCCGAGCCATAAATGGGGAAAAAGGGAAATGTCTGAACCATAAATGGGGAGAAGAGAGGGGTCTGAGCCATAAATGGGGAAAGGGAAATGTCTGAGCATAAATGGGGAAAGGGAAATGTCTGAGCATAAATGGGGGAAAGGGAAATGTCTGAGCCATAAATGGGGAGAAAGGGAAATGTCTGAGCATAAATGGGGGAAAGGGAAATTTCTGAGCATAAATGGGGAAAGGGAAATGTCTGAGCATAAATGGGGAAAGGGAGAAGGTCTGAGCCATAAATGGGGAAAGGGAAATGTCTGAGCCATAAATGGGGGAAAGGGAAATGTCTGAGCCATAAATGGGGGAAAGGGAAAGGGAGAAGGTCTGAGCCCCAAGTGGGGGAAAAGGGAGAAGGTCTCTGCTGTTAATGGGGGAGAGGGAGAAAGGAGAAAGTTTGAACCATAAATGGGGGAAAAAGAGAGAAGGTCTCAGCCCCAAACATTGTTTTCCTCCTGCTGCTCCAACTCCCTGTTGAAATGAGAATTAAGGGTTTAACTGTTGAATAAAGATGAAATCTGAGGCGTTCTCTGTGCAGGCAGCTCTGTCCRAATCTTTTTTCTCTGCAATTGCACCCATCAGGTTCCTCCAAGGGGAAAATGAGGGGTTTCTTTTAGGAACACGGGAGCTGTCAGCCAGGAGAACAGCGAAAACCTTTTTGTTGTTAATGTGAGCGGTTCTGGGTGTTCGAGAGGGCTCAGAGAAGCCTCACAGGCACAGAAGGGGATTGTTAGGAGTTGCCAGCAGGGAAAAGGAGCTGTTCAGACCTACCCCGGTGTCCGCAGGCCTCAGGCTGAGGTAGGAGGGCACCTCCATGTAGGAACTGCACAGGGTGAGGATGCTCAGGCAGAAATCCAACAACTGCAGAGCCAGCACCGGGACCTTGGAGCGGCCCTGCCAAGGGGGACAGAAATGGGGTTACAGGGACAGGAATGGGGTCACAGGGATAGGAACGGGGTTATAGGGACAGGAATGGGGTTATAGGGATGGGACCGGGGTCAGGGGGATGGGAATGGGATCACAGGGACGGGAACAGGGTCACAAGGATAGGACAGGAACGGAGTCACAGGGACAGGAATGGGGTCACAGGGACGGGAATGGGGTCACAGGGATGGGAATGGGGTCACAGGGATGGGAATGGGGTCACAGGGATGGGAACGGGATCACTGGGACAGGAATGGGGTCACAGGGACAGGAATGGGTTCACAGGGACAGGAATGGGTTCACAGGGACAGGAATGGGGTCACAGGGACGGGAATGGGGTCACAGGGATGGGAATGGGGTCACAGGGATGGGAATGGGGTCACAGGGACAGGAATGGGGTCACAGGGATGGGAATGGGGTCACAAGGACAGCACTTCCAATTCTTCACACCCTACACGGGGCCTGGGGTTGGTTCACACAGAGTCTAAGTCGCTAAATTCCCTTAAACTCAAACCAAATTTCATTTATTTGGGCAAAAATTGTGAGCAAACCATTTGTGGAGTTCAGCCAAGCTCCCCAGAGCCCTCTGGCTGGAGCAGGGATGATCCCAGCAAACCCCTCTGGTCAGGGACACACCCAGAGCCGCCTCCCCAAAGCTGGGACCAAATGACATTCCCAGGTGGGGGAATGAACGTGCCAACTGTGACAGGATCTGCTCCAGCCCCGAGGACTGCACCCTGTCTGCAGCCAGGAGAAACTCCCTCACTGCTGGAATCCAGGATCCCAAGGGTCTTCTCCATCCTAAAGGGCTCCTGACAAACCACAGCCCAAGGCAGTGATCCTTTATTCCATCCTAAAGGGCTCCTGACAAACCACAGCCCAAGGCAGTGATCCTTTATTCCATCCTATGGCATTCCCGACAAACCACAGCCCAAGGCAGTGATCCTTTATTCCATCCTATGGCATTCCCGACAAACCACAGCCCAAGGCAGTGATCCTTTATTCCATCCTAAAGCACTCCTGACAAACCACAGCCCAAGGCAGTGAACCTTCATTCCATCCTAAAGGACCCTAAAGCTCTTTTCCAACCTAAAGGATTCCCTGATAAACCACAGCCTAAGGTAATGACCCTTTATCACAACCCTATAGGATCCTAAAGGTCTTTTCAAACCTAAAGGATTCCATAAGAAGCCAAACCCAAGGCAGTCACCCTTCATTCCATATTAAATAATTCAATGAGGAACCACAGCCCAAGGTGATGATGCATAATTCCAACCTAAAAGATTCCTSACAAAMYACAGCCCCAGRTAATGAWCCTTTATTCCAAYCTAAAGGATCCTAAAGGTCTTCTCCAGCCTAAAGGATTCCATGAAGAACAGCAGCCCAAAGCAGTGACCTTTTATTCCRTYCTAAAGGATTCCATGAAGAACCACAGCCCAAGGTAATGCCCCTTTATTCCATCCTAAAAGATTCCTGACAAACCACAGCCCAAGGTAACGATCCTTTATTCCAACCTAAAGGATCCTAAAGGTCTTTTCCAACCCAGAGGATTCCACGAATAACAGCAGCCCAAGGTAACAACCCTTTATTCCATCCTGAAGAATTCCCTGACAAACCACAACCCCAGAAAAAGACCCTTTATATCAGCCTCCCAAGATCCTAAAGGTCTTTTCCAACCCAAAGGATTTCCTGACAAACCACAGCCCCAGGTAATGATCTTCCATTCCATCCTAAAGGACTCCATGAAGAGCCACAGCCCCAATAATGATCCTTTATTCCAACCTAAAGGATTCTATGAAGAACCATAGCTGAAAATAATGATCCTTCATTCCAACCTAAAGGATCCTAAAGCTCTTTTCCAACCCAAAGGATTCCCTGACAAACCATAACCCAATGTAACGATCCTTTATTCCAGCTCAGGGGATTCCATGACGAACAGTAATGACCCTTCACTCCAAACCTTCTCCTGCTCCAGGAAAGGCAGGGGACCCCCAGCAGGAGCTGTCACCCACCGTGTGGCCCAGGGAGGACACGGAGATGACCGCTGGCACACGGATGTAGGAGCTGAACATGGTCAGGAGGCTGAGGAGAAAATCAATGATCTGCAGGGCCAGGAAGGGAATCAGGAACCGCTCCTTCTTCTGAGGAGGAAAAGCAGAAATTCCCGTTATTTCCATTCCAAACAACACCTGGAAGGACCCAAATGGTGCTCTAAGAACAAACACTTCCCTGTAATTCCTGCAGCTGATCCATGGAAAGAAAGGTATCAACACTGATTTTTTTCACTCGTTTGGAATATTCCTGTGGTTTTTCACTCTGTGACATTGGCATTTGATCCTGTCAGAGTTTTCATCCCACTATCCCTTAAATTCACCTCTGCAGAGGGAGACTGGGGTTATTTGGGAGGTGTTGAGTGCTTAGACCTGCAGCACCAGCAGACTCCTGGGATTCCCACCCCAAGGCTGGCTCATCCCTCCCCCTGTGCTGGGAAATGAGTGCCCGGAGGAGCGGGGCAGTGACAGTCCTCTCACGGGACCTGACTTGCAACAGAGCAGGGAAATGAGGCAAGAAAACATTTCAAAATCATAACATCCCCTTTTCTTAATACCCAAAACAACCTGGATGGAAACRGTGCCCAGATTTGGTAAATCTGGATGTTTGAAGCTTTTCACAGGAGCCTGAGACTTCAAACCAGTCCCTCTACCCCTCTGGAACCAGGAGAGATTTTTACCTGCTTTTTTTTCCTATGTTATTCTGTGATTCTGGGGGGTGTTTATCTGTATGATTCTGGGCCTTTTTCTGCCTATTTTTCCCTGTGTGATTTGAGGGCTTTATCTGCATTGTTTCCTGTGTGATTCTGTGAATTTGGGGCCTTATCTGCCTTTTTTTTCCTGGGTGA
>NW_026624392.1:58318-59931 GCF_030028575.1 Malurus melanocephalus
GCTGCTTCCCAGCATTGCCAGCACCCACCAATTCTGTAATAATCCTTGTCCAGGTCCTTGCAGAAGCCCTTCCCATTGGCCACCTCCAGGGAATACTCGATCAGCAGCAGGACACTCATCACCTGCAGGACAAAGCAAAAAAAAAAACACAATTCAGGGCCTTGGGCCAAATTCCCAGCATGGATTTTATCTCCAGGGAACATTGGATGGATGAGGCTCCAGGAGAGCCAAACACAAARGGTTTAAATCCCAGGAATTACTGGGACAAAAGTTATCAGTTTGTTAATATTTTGGATTTAACTGCCTGCAGGAGGAGGATGGAGAAGTGACAAAGTCATGAGTTTTGTTCCAATGAGTTTGGTTTCAATGGTTTTTATCCAGGTTTCAAGTTTRGAACTTGCATTTCCCTGCAGAGTTGAGGAGCTGCAATCCCAATATTATAAAGCATAAAAAGAACCACAAAAAGATCAAAGATCTCCCTGTGAGTGTGGCTGTGCTRCTCCATTGACAAACCATCACTTCTTTTATTATTTGAAGAAAATCTCCAAATGTTCTTTTTTCACAGTGAACTGGAATGATTCTCTCCGAGTTTTCCAGCTGGACCATCAAACCCAGAGTCCAGGGTTTGTTCTATCCTGAGTTTTGTGGGCTGGGAGATGGGAGCAGGTCCAGAGCCGTGGGCTCAGTCCCGGCCCTGARGCTCTGCACCCACCCAGAGATGATGTGCAGTGAGAAATCCATGTCTGAGCCCAGGTTTGGGAGATCTCCGTGGAATCATGGAATCACAGAAAGGTTTGGGCTGGAAGGGACTGGCAAGATGATCCCATCCCATGGCATCCCATGGCATCCCATGGCATCCCATGGCATCCCATCCCATGGCATCCCATGGCATCCCATGGCATCCCATGGCATCCCATGGCATCCCATCCCATCCCATGGCATCCCATGGCATCCCATGGCATCCCATGGCATCCCATCCCATCCCATCCCATTCCATCCCATCCCACCCCTGACCCCAGAGCTGCGGTGGGAGCTGAACTGAACTCGTGGTAACTCTGCCCTGTCCTCATGTAACGAGGTCTGGATATTTGTCCTTCTCCTGGCAGCTCATGAGCAAACTGCAGCGTTCATTTGCTGCGTGGCAAAAAGGGGAAGGTGTCGGAGCGTCTCTTGAAAAACCCGGAATCAGCCAGSCCCAGGCACATCCTTCCTTCTAATTCAGGCTCTGGACATTTTAAAACCCAAGGGGCAGGGCGAGACAGGGCTCCCAGTTGCTGGCTCTGGGAGTCCCACGGCTCTTTGGAAAGCTGTGGGTGCAGAAAGTCGGGGAATTCGGTTCCAAAGGGTTCCCAGGATTTCTGCAGCTGTCACAGAGACAGAGGGAGGGGCTGTGCTCWGCTCCTGCAGCCTCCCAGCCTYGCTCCCCCTTCCYGGGTGAGACAGAGCCAACCCTCCATGGCTCCTTCACAGGGCAGCTCAAGGGCTGGGCATTCTGGCTGCCTGAGCTCTGTCCAGATCCTTCTGGAACCCCGGCCCCAGGTCCTGCTCCCTCTGGAACCACAGCCCTGGCTCCTGCTGCCTGAGCTCCATCCGGCCTGGGGAACCCCAGCCCC
>NW_026624392.1:60641-69384 GCF_030028575.1 Malurus melanocephalus
CCAGCCCAGCCCCGCAGCAGCAGAGTGTTCTGTGCCATCCCCAGCAGCCCCAGGGTGCAAACACGAGCCCAGACCGCAGGGTTCCGCTTCCTCCCGGCCCGCAGAGCTGCTCAAGCGGAGGCGGAAGGGAAACGTTGGGGCAGCTCTGGTGAAAAAGTTCCCTCAGCTGTGCCCAGGCTTAGCTCAGCAGTGAAATGGTCTCAGTCCAAGGTGTCCTTAGAGCTGCTGGTGTCCCCTGGGGTGGGAGGGATCCCAGAATGGACRCATGGAGATCCCACCCGACTGCGAGGTGCCTCAGAGGTTCCATTTCAAACTCCCAAAGTGGATTTCCTTCCCCTGTTGCTGCTGCTGCTCCARCCCCTCCATTGCCAGCATGGGAGACRGTCAGAAATGGCTTTTTCAGGGTTCACTTCCAAGGAAGCCTGAGCCAGACACATGACCTGAGCCCTAAATATCGGGTTTGTTCTGAAAGCCGAGCAGGCGGGAGCAGGACAGTGAATCCCAGATGCTGGCACCCCACAGAGCAGAGSCAGGGGCTGGATTTCAGCGGGAAGAGCTCTCTGTGGGGCTGTCAGAGCTCAATGAGACCCTGGCTCCTGGCTGGTGCCGAAATGAGCCCCACAGCCCCCGCCGGCTGCAGCCACACTCGATAAGAATGGGGCAGGAAAACCAGGCCTGGCCTGAGCAATTCTGGGGACTTTTAAGGCAAAATTGGTTAAAAACTTTTCCATTTTGTGCAGAAGGAAGAACCCAACACCCAAATGAGCAGGCAGCGATCTCCAGGCCGTGCCCCGGGCAGGGAGAGCCTGGCCAGTCCAGGACACAGCTCCAGCCACTGCCCTTGGGGTGTGGGACCTGTGGATCCGAGGGGATGGATCCCTGGGGAGGGGTCTCTTGGGAAAGGAGGAGGAGGAGAAGGAGGAAGAGGAGGAGGAGGAGGGAAGTGGTGCCTGCCCTGCCCTCCTGGCTCAGCTGCTCCCACCACGGATCCACCCCTCAGCTCCAGCAGAACCCAGAGAGTTCTCCTTTCCCACAAACCAGACCCTCAGACAGGGCCCAGTTCCCTTTGCCATGTCACCACAAGAGAAGGGCAGGTTTGAAACTTGGGATCCTTCCCACCCCATGGGATTTCTGCAGGGATATCTCCTTCCCATGCCCCTCTCCTGTGCAAGGAGGAGTGAGAGCCCCATTATCACCCTGCAGGCCCCAGACCCTCCCTGTGCACACCCAGAGCTGTGGGGGGATCAGGGAATGTCCTTCCCATGCCATAACCACCATTCCCATGGGATTTCTGCAGGCTGCAGGAACCCCAATGGCCCCTCCTGTCCAAGGAATGGGTGACAGTCCTGTTATCACCCTGCACACCCCAAACCCTCCCTGTGCACACCCAGAACAGCGCAGAGGTTATTTTAACAATGCAGCCGTGCAGGAAACCACATCCTGAGGGTGCCTGACAGCACCAAAAGCCCCTCAAGAGTGTGAGGGAGAGGAGCCCCGAGGCTCTGCCATCCCTGCCCTGGGCAGCTTCTCCACCTGCCTGGGATCTGGACACAGCCACAATCCCAATGGGAACCGGGAGAGACAGAGGAGAGCTCTGTCCTGCCCCTCTGTTCATCCCAAATCCCTCCAGGGAGCCATTCCCATGTTGTCAGAGCTGCCCATTCCCACCCAGCAGCTCCAGGCTCAGGGAAGAGCTCCTGCAACGAGCAGAAAACCAGGAAGCAGAGCGAGCTTGAGCTCCAATCGGCAGAACCAGGAAAAAAAATGCTGAAAACCCCTCCCATGCAGTGAATTCTGCTTCTCCCTGTCCCCCACAACCTTCTTTTGTCCATCCCTCTTCATCCTCGGGTTTTCCTTCCGGGAACAGGGAACATTCAGGCATCAGGGACCCCCGTGATCCACAACACCAGCACCTCCTGGAGAGGTTCCAGCTCTGTTTTTCCATCTCCTCTCACTGTGCCCCCTCCCCGGCCCAGAACTCACCATGTGGAAGATCCCCAGGGCCACCGTCGTCGTCTTGACATTGAAGCAGCAGCACCTGGGGGGCTCAGGGGGGGTTTGCGGGGCCATTTTCGGGTCCCTCTGAGCGCTCTGGGGTTAACGGGGTCGGGTTTGCAACCACCCCACAGAATGCAACTCGAGAGCGGCTCCGCTTCCTTCCTGCCCTGCCGATGGGGGAAGGCAGCTACACAGTCACATGGGGCCTTGGCGTGGCGCAGGCATCGAGAAAGGGAAATTGGGGTGGCTTTTGGAACTCATCCACGTGTCCCAGCTGGGAAATCCCAGCCCCAAACGCTGCCGGGTGTCCGGCACAGGGGGTGGCAGGAGGGGCAGCAGGAGCAGGATGGGGCTTTGTCTGACAGAAATCCTCAGGGACAAAAGCAGRGGCCAGGGATTTCACCTGGAATCGTTCCTTGCCAATGCCCCGCTGGTTTGGCAGCAAAGATTCTGAGTTCCTTCCTTGGAGCCGCATTCCTGACCAGCCAAGGAATCCTCAGTTCCTTGGAATTGGCACCAATTCCTTGGAATTCTCCTGGGAGCTGGTGCTGGAGCTGCCCTGGGGTGAACCAGATGAGATTTCATCGCGTGGGGAATTTCTGCCACTCCAAAAGGTCAAACCCAGCTTTGTTAGGGGTGGAATTAATGAATTCATTAATTACAGCAGCAGAGAATGGGGTTCACCTGTCCTCATGAACTCTTTAACAGATCCAGTGAGGTCTGGCAGTCCCCTCTGCTCTGGGAAAGGCACACACTGTTGGGAATATTTCCCAGGAGGACAGAGCTTTCTCTTTCCCAGGGATGGAGGGAGTGCTGCAGGTTGGATCTCAGTGGGAAAAGGTCCAATTCTTATTTTGAAACCTCAATTTTCTTAATTTTCTCAGTTATTTCTACCCCAATCCTACCTTTTTATCAGCGTTCTATTTAACTGCAGCCCCAGGAAAGATCCAAGGCATCATGAAAGGCTTTAGGGAGAAACCCTAAATAGGATAAATCCTAAATAGTATTCCCTCCCCTGGGAGCACTGGCTGGAGCTGTCCCATAGGAGCAAATATCCCATAGGATATTTGGGATCACTTTTTACCCATAAAATGCTGCCTTTTCTCCTCCACCCATCTCCCCTTGTTGTGTAGCCTGGAAAAGCTTTGGGATTTGTGGCAGCCCAGCTGGGAATGGGATCTGTACCTTTGGAATGTGCAGAGCTGGGATCTCATGGTTGGGGAGTTCCTGTTTGCAGGCAGCTCCTTGTGGGGGGAGCTGGGCAGAGGAGGTGCTGAAATCCAGCTGCTTTTTGGGGAAGAAGAGGGGGATTTCATTATTTTTAGAGCAAGTGTTTGACTGAAAGAATGGAATTGAGGAAAATCCAAAACCCAAGCTCACTGTTCCATTCTGGAGTGTCACAGCTGCTGTGGGAAACACAAGCCAGTGGAACACTGCTTCTCCTTCACAATCCCAGGAAAATTACTGGATCTGTTGGAATAAAAACCAGGAAGAACGGGTAGGCAGGACACCAGTTTGGAACCTGCTGTATTCTGGAGAGGAAAATGTTGGGAATTTTGTGTTCCGGGCTGATCTGGCAGCGCCGTGACCTTATCTCGGGCGCAGTGCTCTGAGCACACTCCCCAAATCCCCTCTTATCTCCCGCAATTTGCATTCATTTCCCACCTGGGCCAGGAAGATATTCCCAGGTCGGACCCCGCTGGGATCTCCGCAGGAACATCGGGACCACCCAAAGCATCACCTGGGAGACCTCAAACCTCGGGGTCCGTCCCAACCTCGCCCCGCTGGCGGCTCCCGGGGACCCTCCCTGCTAAAATCGGGATTTATCCCCTCCCTGCACTCTCMCTTTCCCGGCTGCTCCAATCCAGGATTAATTCCTTCCACAACTCCCCGATATTCATTGGAGCAAGCAGAAAATACTGATTTTTATTCCACAGGCGCCACTGTGGAATTTTAGCTCTGGAGAGAGAGTCAATTAGGATTTCCCCGGGAAATGCTGATGGCGCCGCCGCTTTTGTTCGGGAAAGGCTTCAGCCCGGCAAATCCCTCTCTGTGAACGGCACTGTTAACGCGTGATCCGCCCTGGGATTTCAGGAATTTCGGGCACCAGGGAGCCGGCGAGGCACAGGCTCTGCTCTGAGTTTTCCAGAACAGAATCCAAGCCGCTTCCAAGGCTCGGGATTTTGGGAGCGAAGTGCCAGAGGATGATTTACCAGCCCCAGTTGTGCCTGACACGCTTCCCTTTCATTCCGAGTTACACCAGGGCTTGGGGAAGCAGAGAAAACGGGAATTCAGGGCTCAAATTTGTGGGATTGAGTGTGGAGAAGGGCAAAATCAGGGTTTAAATGTCTGGAATTGGAGGGGGAGAAGGAGGGAATTCAGGGTTCAAATGTTTGGGATTGGAGGGGGAGAAGGAGGGAAATCAGGATTCAAATATTTGGGATTGGAAGTGGAGAACGAGGGAATTTGGGGTTCAAATGTCTGGACTTGGACCTTTGTGTCCACTGGGCAATGCCAAGGAAGTATTTATCCTGAGGAAACACATCTGGCAATTCATGGTAGACTGCGAGGCAATGGGAAAAATGTGATTTTTGTTCCCATTTTTCCCTGGCCTGGGTTKCCTCAGGTTTCCAGGGAAGCCAGGGGGTGTTTGCAGTTTGTTCTCCCTGTGCCAGGAGTGCAGGGGCAGCTTTGGGAAGGTCTCCAGGAAGTTTTCCTGTCCCCTATCCCCAGATCCTGAGCAGTGATCCCAGCACTTGTCACCTCCTTTCCTCTGGTCCAATTAACTGTGCCCAGCTTTTCCYTTTTTCCATTTTCTGATGACACCGTAAAGCTTTTCACATTTCCTCATGGAAAAGTTCAGGACCTGTGGACATATCTCCCAGGAACTCCTCCATCCCCAATTTCCAGGCTGCTGCCTCCTTCCTTTGGCAGGAATCTGGAATTTAGGAATTTTGGAGGGACATGGAGTTTATTTCCTCCTGGTCCTTTCCAGCATTTTTTTTGCTCCATCTGTATCTCACTGGAGGCATTCAAGTGTTAAAAGATGAAAAATCCAGCAAAGAAAACTAATTTTCTCCTCTTTCCATGGCCCCTTTCCCAGGGCAGCTCCAGTTCCACATCCAGGCCTGGTACCCATGGGATTTTGGGGTTCCCAACCAGCTGCATTTGGGGTCCCACGCTTGGGAGAGGCTGTGGCCACATTCAGAGCACCCTGCACAAGAATTCTCCCTGTTTTGGGAGTTTTCCCACATTTCCTCTGTCATCCCCTTGTCCCGTGGCATCCCATGGGAATGCAGCACTCCCATGCTGGGAAAAACAGGAAAATTCACTGGAGAGGGTAGCAAAGGGTTTCATTTCCATCCCACTCAGGCTTTTCACCAAACCCTCTCATTTTCACCCCAAAATTCTGCTTTGGGAGGAGGTGAGGTGAGAAGCTTGGTGACGGGGCCAGGCTCGGAGCAGCRAGGTTTGGGTTGGAAATCAGCTCCTGGCCTCTCTGTGAATTCTCACAGCTTTTATTGGTCCCACACCTCGGGCTGGGAATTYGCCCAGCATTCCCAGAATCCAGCAAGGACACAAGGCATGGGAGCAAAAAACTCCCAGTAAAAAAAAACATGGCTAAAAACTGATTTACAGGAGTTGGTTTGAGACTGAACCCAGCCAGAGATGGGGCAGGGAGTCCTGAACTCGATCTGGGGTTTGGGTTTGATTTGGGTTTTTCCTTCTGATCTCACCTCACATCACAATTCCTTCATCAGTACCACGGATCCAACAGGATTCTGTGCACACAAAGGCTGACCCAGGAATATCCCAATTCTGCCCCAGGAATATTCCATGTCTGACCTAGGAATGTTCCAGTCCTGACCCAGGATTATTCTGAATCTGACCTAGGAATATCCTGATTTTGTCCCAAGAATATCCCAGTTATGATCCAGGAATGTTCTGATTCTCATCTGGGAATAATCCAATTATGACCAAGGAATATCCTGATTTTGACACAGGAATATTCCAATTCTGACCTAGGAATATCCTGATTTTGTCCCAAGAATATCCCAATTATGATCCAGGAATGTTCTGATTCTCACTTGGGAATAATCCAATTATGACCAAGGAATATCTCAATTCTGACCCAGGAATATTCCAGTTCTGATCCAGGAATATCTCAATTCTGACCCAGGAATATTCCAATTCTGACCCAGGAATATGCTGATTCTGACCCAGGAATATTCAGAATATTCTGCTCCTCTGACTTCACCAGCCAAACCTTCCTGGCCACCAGAATCCCCTGAGTGGCTTCTCCCCATGTCCCATCCCTGTCTKGGATGTAATTCCTGCCCTTTCCCAGTCCCTCCAGCTTTCCCAGCTCCTGCCAAATGGAGCTGCCCTTTTCCCCACCCAGTCCCAAACTTTTCCTGCCCCACATCCAGAGGTGCCAGCTGTGTGCTGGCTCGGCGCCGGGAATGAGCTGCTAGGGTTTATCAGCAGCCCCTGGAAGGAGCAGAGCAGCCCTTCCCTTCCCCAAAATGTGCCCATTCCCAGGCCTTGAGCGGGATGAATGCAGCTCAGTGTGGATTCTCCTCCGCGGCACCGCTGCCTCTGATCCCGACAAATCCCAGCTGTGCTCCCRGAGGGATTTGTGGCTCTGGGAAAACGTCCTGGAAATGCAGACAGGGCTCCAAGAACACATTCCCAGGGGCAGGGGCTCCTCACGAGCCGGGGGAATGTTTTGGGAAAGCACAAAGGGGGATTTGTGCGGGTTCCTGTGGATGCCTGGAAGGGCTTCGGGACACCTTGCACCATAACAAACCTGTTTGGGGAGGGAATTAACACCTCCCCTGGCCTTCCTTCGGGACAGGAGTGCATTCCTGCTGTTCCTGCTGCTCTGGGCATCCTGACATGTCTCGGGAACAATCCCAGCCCTGATTCTCCTGCAGTTTTCCATGATCCCTCAAATCCCTCACAGAATGATCCGTCTTTGCCCGGGGAGATGCTTTGATCCCATCATTCCCACACCAAGCACATCCGTCCTGCTGCTGGGAAGGGTGGGGAAAAAACATGGGAAAAGTGCCCAGGAGCTGGAAATTCTATGGCTAATACAGTGGGAGAGACAGAGGTCATCAGATGAAAGCTGCTCTGCCTCCAAAAATTCCAGGGATTAATGTGGATATCACGGAATATCCCACCCAATAGGAAGGAAATGCTGCTGTGCCTCCCAGAATTCCAGGTATTGATGGGAATATCATGGAATGTCACATCCAATGGGAAGGAAATGCTGCTCTGCCTCCCAGAATTCCAGGTGAGCTCTGGAGGGAAGAACTGAGCGCGTCCCGCTCCCTGGGCACAAATCACTAATTAGCAGATCCTGCCTCACTTTTGGCACCTTTTGCTGCTGATTCTTAAATCCTGCTGTCTCAGGGTTTTTTTTTGGGGGGGAAGCAAACCAGAAAAAAACAAAATGGGAATAAACAGCAGGTTTTAACAGCAGAATCAGATCCAGTCATTGCCAGATTTTCATATTTATTAAAGATGAGGAAAACAGAACATTTCCATGGAAAAAAAGCACATTTCCATGTCCTGTTCACCTGGGAATGTTGTGGGCTTGAASGTTTCCAACACAACCCATCTCCAGCACGACCCAATCCCAGCATTATTTCTTTAAGRGAAAAATAAATAAATATGTATGTATTTTTATATATTTATCTATGTTATTTATACACATTCCCCAAAAATCTGGGGTTATTTCTTCCCTGGCTCTTTGCATTTGAAAGTCGGGACTGAATTAATTCCAGACAAAATGTAAACACGGCATACCTGGATCCCGCTCGGGAGGACAGGCTGTCTCTGGGATGTTTTTGTGGGATTGAAGGGGGATCTGCAGGGTCCCACCCTATTCCCGGGTCCTGGGTTCCCATTCCAGCCCTTCCCTGKGCAGGGAGGGAGGTGTGGGGCCGGGTGACAGATTTGGGACAGGTCTGCTTTTCCCATCCCGGGGTAAACACGTCCTGGAGGATTCCCAGGGAATGAAGGGGAAGGTCATCGGGGTTTCATGGAAAAAGGAACCTCTTGATCAACACCAAACCCACCTTGGGAGGGTTTGGATCCAGCTGCCTCTGGATTCTGGATCTGAAGGGCCCAAATCCCTCATTTTGGGGCTGTGGGCAGTGCAGCGGACTGGGACGGGGCAGGAGGGGTGAAATTGGTGACTTCCCAGGGATTTGTGGCTGGATAAATCCCTGAGGAATGTTCCTGACCTGGAGAAGGGTCAGACACAGGGCTCAGGTTTGAAATCGTTTTTCTGGGAAAAGGTTCCTTTCCTCAAGGGAATTGGCTCCTTGCTCCTCCTGAGCTGCTCACAGGTACCACCTGAAGGTTCTTTGGGATAGGAGGTGGCTGTTCCATCCTGAGGTAACTCCGCTCCAAGGAGATCCCAAACCCTTTCCCAGGCTGATGCCCATTCCGCTTTTCCATGGAGGATGTTTGGGATTTTTGGGATCCTACACAGAGACCCTGAGATGAGAACAAACTGCCCCAAATCACTTCCCTTTGGGAAGGATCTTATTGGGCAGGATCCCTTGGGCAGGATCCCTTTGGGATCTCCACAACAAGGGCAGATCCTCCTCAGACTTCCTGGAAATGTCACCTAAAACCAGGGAGAGCCCTATAAGGTGGGAATTGCTTTAGGACAGCTCTGTAAATCCACAGTTGGGTTTTCCAGGGTGTTCAGGCTCCAGGGTCACTTTGG
>NW_026624392.1:69489-72223 GCF_030028575.1 Malurus melanocephalus
TGCTCTGTGCCAGGGTCTCACCAGGAAGAAGAAAAATTTCATCAAAACCAACCATTTTCCTCTTTGGGTGTTTGTTTTTGTGGACAAAAATATGAACATTCTATAAAAAACAGCTGTGGGATGGCAATTTCAAAATCCGGGTTTTCTACAGAAAAAATTTGCTGCAGTCAGGACTGTCCCCATTATTCCAGACTGGTTTTCATCCCTGTTATTCCAGGCACCCTTCAACCCATGAAAACCCCCAAATCTGCAATTTTTGGTATCACTTAATCCCTTTCCCATTTCCTTCCCGGTGTCTGCCTTTTGTTAAATAGGGCTGAGTTTGGAAAATCCAAGAGAAACGTATGTTAAAAACAAATTAAATTAAATTAAATCAAATCAAATTAAATCAAATCAAATTAAATCCCCATGATCTTTCAGCCAGATTCCTGAAGGCCAAAGCCCAGCCCTCCCTCCTTCCAGAGGGTGCAGGAATTCCCATGGAGAATTTTGAGCATTTCCAGACCCACTCACCAGTTGGAAATCTGGGAAATGCTGCAGCCTCCGACCCTGCCCCAGCCCCGGGGTCTCCAGCATGAGGGAGCCAAGAGGAAAGCTCCCAAAATTCCGAGAGTGGGGTAATTCCAGCCCTTTCCATGAGCCCTCTATCTCTCTGCTGAGGGAAGTATTCCCTCTGCTGACTGGAGTGAGGAACTCTTCATGGGTGCAACAAAAACCTCGTTTTGGGGAAAAGGGGATAAAAAATAGTTTCCTAAATCTGCAGAAAAATCCYCAAAGCCAATTTACTTTGGGATGAACAAATCAAATAAAGTTTAGGAGGAGTTTTTCCTCGTGGAAAGGTCCCAGCTCTCGATTGAATTCTGTGGATAAAACTCAAGAGCTCAGAATTCCTCCTGTGCTGGAGGAGTGCAGAAAACCCTGGAATATCCATTTTTAATCAAATAAACCCCTGGAGTTCTGCCAGAGCTCAGAAATGCTCCAAACAACCCAGAAATTTCACTGCCAATCCACATTTGCTTTAGGATTCCCAACTGTTCAACCCTCACGTGTTACCTCTGCCCGTTTTTTCCCCCAAATTTCCAAAGCACTGATGTTCTCAGCCAGCTGATTGCTCCACTGCTGCAAAATCCTTGGGATTTTGGAAGAAGGAGGAGGGAATTTTTCCATGGCTGTTTTTTTAGGAAGGTTTTCAAGATTTCGTTCTCCAGCACCCTAAGTTTAAGGATGAAAGTGGAGCCCCCTGTGCTGGGCAAGCAGGAGAGAGGAATTCCGGCAGAATTGCGTTCTGCAGCCCCTTGGCAGGAGCAGCCGGGCCTGGTTAAGATGAATTTGAGCTCAAATGAGGGGTGATTCATCCATTTAAGATTAATTTGACCTCAAATTAAATTATTTGATCCCCAAAATTTGGCTGATTGCACTGTGGGGTTTCCCGCTGTGGAAGAGCCCAACCATTGCAGAGGAACAAACACCGGGATTGCACCAGGCAGTTGTGGGGTCTGATGGCTCACAGGGAGGGGACTGCTTGGGAAAAACCTTCGGGAGAACATTCCCACCTCATTTATGGGGTTCTGAAGGAGTTCAGGTTGAATTACCACACAGGGGCAGCCCTCAAATTCAAACTCAGCTCCAGAATCTCTCAAACTCAGCTCCAGAATCTCTCAACTTCAGCTCCACAATCTCTTTAATTCAGCTCCAGAAGCTCTTGAACTCAGCTCCAGAATCTCTCAAAGTCACCACCAGAATCTCCTAAATTCACCTCTAGGATCTCTCAAATTCACTTTGAGAATCTCTCCATTTTAGCTCCAGAATCTCTCAAACTCATCTCCAGAATCTTTCAAATCTGGATCCAGAATCTCTGAGGTCCAGCTCCAGAATCTCTCAAATTCACCTTCAGGACATCTCGAATCCACCTCCAGGATCTCACAAATTCAGACCCAGAATCTCTCAAATTCACCTTCAGAATATCTCTAATCCAGTTCCAGAATCTGGATCTAGGCTCAGCCCAGTTTCTGTCCAGGAGCACGGCAGGAGCTGTACATTCCCACCTCATTTCCAGAGGTTTCATCCCTTCTTAACATTCCCATGTAAACCCAAACACCCCAAAAATTCTGGGTGTGATATGGAGTTCACTCTGCACCTCCAGGATGGGCTGGAGCAGCTCCAGGTACCCTCACCTCTCCCAATCCTGTTTTTGGTTTTTTCCTCTCCTTCCCCACGTCCTTCAGCACTGTCTGTACAATTCCACACTGCCAGGACAYGTTCCCAAAAAAAGAGAAGAAAGGAATTAAATCTGACTTCTCTATGCAAATCGCAGCCCTGCGCATAATGAGCGAGGACTGACCTCACCCAGCATCCTCCAAACAGCRTCAGGGGATGAAAAATGTGCAGCACCCACTTCACCTCCAACCTCGGGGCCTCGCCCTTTCCCTTCCCAGATGGGAAAAAAGATCGTTCCTAATTAAGATATTTTTTAAACCAGCTGACGTTAATTGTTCTCCCATGGAAATGGGATTTTAAGGACTCCCAGGTCTCCTTTTCTGTCATTGACGGGAGGGGTTTGGGGCTGCAGGGGATGGGAAATGTTCCCTGCCAGAAGGGGCTGGGGGAATTGCTGGTGGGGAATTGGGTTGGAAGTTCCCTGTTGGGAAAACCTTTGGGATTCTGGGGTTCGGGATCCCAGAATTGGGGTTGGAAAAGAGCTCTGAGGTCATCAAGTCCGACCTGATCCCACCTT
>NW_026624392.1:74727-75949 GCF_030028575.1 Malurus melanocephalus
GTCTGTCCCATTCGGGAACCGCTCCCAGCTCAGACCTGGAATGGGAAAAACAGGAATGGGAACGGCTGGGAGGGAACTGCCCCAGGTGCAAAGGAAATGTGGGAATTTCAGTGGTATGGTGCGTGGGAATCAGGGAGGGGCAACAGGAGATGTTCCTGGGATGCAAAGTCCCACCGATGTGGCAGGGGCCTCGAGGGGCCAACCCGAAATCCCCTTAGGGAATTCCAGAGTGGCTTGGCTTGGCTTGGCTTGGCTTGGCTTGGCTTGGCTTGGCTTGGCTTGGCTTGGCTTGGCTTGGCTGGGAATTTATGGATCATCCCATTCCAACCTGGCCTTGGACATCCCCAGGGATCCAGGGACAGCCACAGCTTCTCTGCCAGGATTTTTGTTTCCGTTCTTCAAATTTCCTCACTTCTTCCCATTGTTTGGGTGTCGTTTGCTGCCCCTTTTTTCCTTGTTGTCTTGGGTATTTCCTGGATTTCTCCTCGGTGGGAATGTTCCCTCCCAGCTCTGCCTTTTGATGATCCCAAAAAGACCTTTCTCCTGCAGGGAATGGCTCTGGAAATGGGGCTGATGCAGAAAATGCCCCATTTTGGGTCCCTGGATGTTCCCTGTACCAGGGGCTGGATCTGGCAGGATGGAAACTGAGCAGGATTTCAATAGGGAAAAAGGAAGTATTCAAAGAATTCAAAGAATTGAAGAACAAAATAAAGGAATTAAAGGAATTAAATGAATTACAATTAAAGATTTTTTTTTAAATTTGGAAATTAGAAATAAATTGGGAAAAAAAAATAAAATTAAGTAATAAAATTATTTAAAATATTCAAATAATTCCAAGCCCCTCTTCCATGGATTAGGGCACAAGCAGCTGCCGGGGCAGCCCGTGGAGCTCCCGTTCCTCTCTCCGCAAATCTCCGAGGCTCCCAGCCCAGAATGTCCATCCCGAACCCGCGATGCGCATCCACAAGAGGGAGATCGAGGCTCTGGAAAGCACCCGGGAGGCTCCCGAGGTTTGGCTGGGAACGGGAACTGAGGCTGAGCATCCTCCCCTTCCCAATAACCCAAGGGTCCCTCCCAGCTCGGGAAAGGTCGGGGGTGGATTCGGCATTCCCGGTGCGGGGAGAGAGTTCGTGTCAGCCTGGGAGTAAAATCACAAATAGGGGATTTTCTGTCTTCTTGTGTTTTGGTGAGGTTTTGGTATTGTCGAGGTTAATGTGGATCC
>NW_026624392.1:77133-78809 GCF_030028575.1 Malurus melanocephalus
GGGGAATCAGGGAATGAGGAGCCCGGGGTGGGATGCGGGTGCTGCAGGGTGTGGGACATGGGGCAGAGCCGCCCAAAACCCATCCCAAGCTCGGGAACTCTCTGTTCCTTGGATTTCATGGCCTGGGATATCCCTGCCTGGAGCAAAGGGGGATCAGGGGGGACCTTGTGGCTCTGCACAACTCCCTGACAGGAGGGGRCAGCCGGGGGGGTCSGGCTCTGCTCCAGGGAACAGGGACAGGAGGAGAGGRRAYGKCCTCARKCTGSKYCAGGRSAGGKKCAGGGKGGAYATYWGSRRGAATTTCTTCMYGGAAAGGGKGRTCAGGCCTTKKCAGRRGMTGCCCAGGGAGGTTTGGAGTGCCCATCCCTGGAGGTGTCCCAGGAATTCCTGGAATTCCACTCGGTACTCCGGGCTCGGGACAAGGTGGGCATTGGGTCACTTGATGGTCACTCAGTGGCCTTGGAGGGCTTTCCCAGCCTCAGTCATTTGAGGATTCCATGATTTCAGCCAGGCTTTTACAACAATGAAGTTCCCCAAATCCATCCAAACTCTGGGATCCTCCTCCAGCCCATGGAGGAATCAGCACCCATGGAGAGGTTCAGCCTTTCCTGAGGATGGGAAGGGCTCAGGGGGGAAATGAGGAACATCCATCCCTCCCAAGGATGAGATTTTTCCTGCAGTGACAACACCCGGCTYGGATCAGGTGTTTCATTTTTTGCTGAAGCTGGAGCTGAAAGTTCCTCTCCTCACTATTTGCCAAAAAATCCACAGAGATTTTCAAACCCAGCTGCTCTAAACTTCCAAACACTGGGAGATTTCCTGGTTTGTTTTTTATTTTTAATGGAGAACAGAAGCGATTTCTGCCTGGAGGGACAAATTTTTCTCAGTGGCAAAGCCCCCCCTCCTTTTTCCAATCACCTTTTGATGGAAAATCGCTCCTTGAGACACGAATATTCCATATCAGTTTTTCTATGATGGATAATTGAATGTCCGTGGAGTGCTCTGCCCAACGACCCCTCCTCGGGGGAGCAGCGATCTCTGCCGGAGGTTAAAAATCGGCGATTATTGTCCCTGCTGGTGGCTGTCCGGCCCCACAATGGGCAGGAAAATCAGCGTTTATCTGCGCTGATGATCGGAGCCGCCCCTGGAGGGACAAATCCGCCTTGGAGCCTTTCCGGCCGGGCAATCCAGCCTTTTCCAGGATAACGGATTCATCCTCCTCCTCCCACCCCAGCTCTGCCCGCGGCAGCCTCGGGAATTGCAGCAGAGCGCTGTCCTCRTCCCCTGCTGGATTTATTCCTCTCTGCACAAGCACCGGGCAATTTTCAAAATTGGGCACCTGTTGGTCGGGCAGCTCAGGGAGGATGGCGAGGAATTCACTGGAATGACTGGGGGGGATAATTTTCCTTCTTTTCATTGAAATTCACYGCTCCCTTCRCCTTTCTGCTTTCAAAATATTCAGSGGGTGCAAGGGAAAATCGCTCYTGTGGCGTTCGTGGCGGCTCGGGAGAGCACGGCGCTCCTCCAGAGGGAAAAGAAAAGCTCTTCCAGCAGCTCCAGGAGTGCCAGACATCCCGAAAAGGCTGGAATGGAATGGATGGAGAGCCTGGGAAAGTGCAGGGCGCTGCTGTGGGTTCACCTGGCAGAGCAGAGCAGCAGGAGCTCCAAGGATCTTC
>NW_026624392.1:80924-82491 GCF_030028575.1 Malurus melanocephalus
AAACCCTGAAACCCACCCAGCACCTCCTGATTCTGTCCAGGATTCACAGATCCCAAAGGAATGTGTCCCAGAGCCATTAATATTCCAGGGGAGTGAAAACTTCCAGCCTAAATCCACCATGAATGCTCCTGCTCCCGCTGGATTGGGGTGTCAGGAGCATTTCCACGGTCAGGAGCAAGGAAAGAGATTTCAGTCCTGAGCATAACAACTTCCACAGAGTTTAAATCCAAAAGTATCCTGCTTTTTTTTTTTGGCCTCTTGCTTTTAAGGAGAAGAAGAAAGAAGGGAGAATATCAGTGCTGATCCCGTCATTCCAATCCCAGGACAGAATTGGGGTCGGGATCTTATTAATGATTTCAAAGGGAATTTAATCGGTCATTTAATACTCCAGGAACGAGGAGAGAAATGTCAAGAAGAAAAACATTCCAGAGGCGACATCGGGAAATGGAACCTCCTGCTCTGGGAGTTCCAGCGAGGAACAGAGATGTTTTCTTCATCAGGGTTAATTAATCCCTAATGAGTTCTGTGGGAGTCACCAGGTCTGGGCGAGGTTTCCTGGGGTTTATCTCCAGGTGAGGCCACTCCTGCCTTCCCGAGGGGCTCACCCCAAACCCAGCACCTGATTCAATCCCATCCCACCTCCCTACTGGGAAAACCAGCCTGGAAAAGCGGGAATGATGCTCTGAGCTGCTCTGGGAACAACACGACCTCATCCCTAAAATGGAAGTGTGGAGCTGATGGAAAAACCCAGGAATCCTCAGGAAACCACGAAAATCTCTCAATTTCTCCATGTTTAAAAGTGCCCTCACCCCATTTGTCCCCCAAATCCCAGCAGGAGCAGCCCCAAACAGCGCAGGAACACCAGCCAGCATTCCCATGAAATCCAGCAGGATCCACCCGTGGATATTCCCCCTGGAAGGGGCCAGCTGAGGCGTTTTTGGGAATAATCGCTGGCGTTTAGCAGCCGGTGAGGTATTTATAGAAACCCATTAAATCAGAKCCAAGCTCCTCACGCCTCGTTCTCCCTGCATCCCATTCCATTGGCTCCTGGAAGCAGCCGGAGCCCGAGGCCATCGGGATCGATGTCGTTATCCACAGCTGGGACCTGGGATAAAAGCTGAAATGGGAATAATCGGGCTAAAAATAGMGCAGCTCTCACCCGGGACAAGGCAGGGGGCACGAATTCCAGCACAGCTCCCGCAGGGAATTCAGGGAGTTGTCACCCATTCCCAAGGTCTGCCTCCTCTGGATTTACATCCCCCTCTCCAGCACCGTGATTTTGGGATTATGTGACCCTGGGAAGGGGGATTCAGGGAATTGTTACCTGTTCCCATGCTCTGCCTGCTCTGGATTTACACCCCATTGTGGGATGATGGAGAAGGATCCCCCTGGGATGACAGAACAGGAGTACAGCAGAATCCCAGCAGGATCCCCTTGGGATAGCGGAGAATGAACCCTGGAATGGATGGAGCAGGACCCAGCAGGACCCCCTGGCATGATGGAGCAAAAACCCAGGGCTGATGGAGCAGGATCCCAGCAGGAACTCCTTGGGATAAAGGAGCAGGAA
>NW_026624393.1:0-1691 GCF_030028575.1 Malurus melanocephalus
GGGTACCCCCCAGCCCAGTGTGACACTGCTTTAGTCCCTGTCCCTAAATCTCGGAGTCCTCGCGTTCCTGAGGGTCCTGCTGGACTCACCCTGAGCTGCCGCGGGGGCTCCGTGTGTGTGAACCCTGCACCCGGCAGGGATTCCCAGGATTTCGGGCAGGAAAATGGGAATGGGAGAGAGAAATGGGATGGGAGAAATGGGATGGGAGAGGGGAATGGGATGGGAGAAATGGGATGGGATGGGATGGGAGAGAGAAATGGGATGGGAGAGGGGAATGGGATGGGAGAAAGAAATGGGATGGGAGGGAGGAATGGGATGGAACTGCCGATCTCCTGCCGGGCACAAACCGGGCTGTGCCAGCTCCTCCTGGGCTCCTCCTGATCCCAGCCCCTCCTGGCGGGAGCAGACACGGGGCTCGGGGATCCTGCGCCGAAATTGGGGATCCTGTGCCGGAACGGGGGATCCTGTGCCGAAATTTGGGATCCTGTGCCGGAATGGGGGATCCTGTGCCAGAACGGGGGATCCTGTGCCGAAATTTGGGATCCTGTGCCGAAATTTGGGATCCTGTGCCGAAATTTGGGATCCTGTGCCGGAACGGGGGATCCTGTGCCGAAATTTGGGATCCTGTGCCGGAATGGGGGATCCTGCGCCGAAATTTGGGATCCTGTGCCGGAATGGGGGATCCTGTGCTGGAATTGGGGATCCTGTGCCGAAATTTGGGATCCTGTACCGGAACGGGGTCCCTCCCTCCCCGCATACCAGCCCCGGCCTCAGCCCCGCAGCTCCGTGCCCGGGACAAGCCCCGATGTGCCGCCAGCTCGCCCGGCGAATTCCTGAGCGCTGCGTCAGCGCCGGTGGCCCCGCGCAGGCCAGGCAGGAAAAGCTGGAGGAGGGAAGGATTSGAGAGCAGGTGAGGGAGAAGGAGGCACACAGAGCCCGCCAGGGGCAGATGAGCAGGGAAGGAAGGGATGTGGGAAGGCGAGTGCACCTCCAGCCCGGTTCCGGGCTGCCAGGGAGCAGAGGGAACGCCGTGGAGCCTGCYCGGGCTGCTCCTGACGCTGGAAAAATCACCTCTGCAGCAGCAGGATGGGCCTGAGCTGCGGCCAAGCACAACCGGGCTCGGGCTGCAGGAATCGGGGTGGGCCCGGGTGGTTCGGCAGAGATTTCCAGGGGGTTAGAACGTCCCTTCGCTCTGCTCGGCGCCCGGGTGAGCCCAGCAGGGATCAGGAGTCCCTTGGCCCAGCAATTCCCAGTGCCACCAGTGGCATCCCCGTGCTCCACACGTGTCCCGTTGGTGCCACCGGGACCGGGTGCGGCAGGAACCGGGCACACCCCGAGCTCGGCCCGGCCCGGGGATGGCGGAACCGCTCAAAGCCCTCTCTCCGAATGGAGCAGAGCAGGAACTTCAGCCCGGACCTTTCCCGGCTGCTTCCCGCGGGCTCTGAGCTCTGTTCCCGCAGTTTCCCAATCCCAGAGCCGGGAGAACCCAAACCCCGCCGCGTCCCCTCTCCCTTCTCCTTCAGCACCGGCCCCAGAGCGAGCAGAAAGCCTCTGCCGTGCCCAAGCGCTGTCCGGGGCGCAGGGGAGGGCCCGGGGGTGCAGAGGAGGGGCCGGGGGCCGGCGCACAAAGCCGGGGGCTGCGCCGGGGCGGGCCCGGTGCGCGGGCGCGGGGTCCAGGCTCCTCCTCCGCC
>NW_026624393.1:1835-4876 GCF_030028575.1 Malurus melanocephalus
CGGGACGCGGGGGACACCGGGGGGGCCGTGCCCGGGGAGCTCCGGGCAGGGGAACGGAGCGGGAGCGCGGGGGAAGCGCCGGCGGCACCGGGGGACGCTGCCCGGGGAGCTGCGGGGACACCGGGGGGACCGAGGGGGCTGAGCTGCGCCGCCGGGGCTCCCCAGAGTGCGATCGCTTTGGGGTGACCCCCCCGCCGGGCACWGCGGCCACGGGGATGCCCCGCACCGGCGCCTTCCCGGCCCGGAACGGCGGGGACAGAGCTCGGGACAGGGCTCGGACCTGGCTCGGAGCTTGGGACAGGGCTCGGGGCTCGGGGACAGGGCTTGGGCTCGGTCACAAAGAGTCAGGATCGCCCGGGCGAGCAGCTGGATTCGCCCCCGTCCCCATCTCACATCCCTCTGCCCGCTCGGATCCGCCCGCGGCTCCCCCGGGGCTCAGCTCTGGTTTTTCGCTTTTCCCCTCTGAAGTCTGGAAAACTTCTTTTCACACGGCAGCGAGAAAATTCTGCCTGTTCAGCACCTCGGTGCGGGCTGCTTCAGGTTACAGAGCTCCCCGGGAAGGGAAAGGAAGGGAAGGACGGGAAGGAGCGGATGCCTTTGGTTTGTTGTCATCAGCTCGGAGCCATCCCGGCCGAGGGGCCGCCGCTCCTGCGGGAATCYTTCGGCTCTGGAGCGGCGCGGGTGGGTGGGAGGGGATGAAAAAGCGCAGGGGCTGTGCGGGAAATGCCAACAGCACCTGGCTGCGGCATCACCGGCAGCGGTTCGGCCTCTCCCGGGGGCTCAGCCCCGGTGAAGGGTGCGAGGGAGGTCAGCGCTGCTCCTGGAAAGCCGGGGATTAATCTCGGCTGGCGAAGCAGAGCTGGAGAGCGGCCACGGCCCTGGCACGAGGGAGCGCCGGGCTGGCACTGCTCACCCCGGGGACACTCGGAGCTCACCCGGGGGCACTCAGAGCTCATCCCGGGGACACTCGGAGCTCACCCGCGGGCACTCAGAGCTCACCCCGGGGACACTCGGAGCTCACCCCGGTGATACTCACCACGGGGGCACTCAGAGCTCACCCCGGGGACACTCGGAGCTCACCCCGGTGACTCTCACCACGGGGACACTCGGAGCTCACCCGGTGACACTCAGAGCTCAGGGACAGATCCGCAGAGCTCACCCGGTGGCACTCAGAGCTCACCCTGGTGGCACTCGGAGCTCACCCCGGGGACACTCAGAGCTCACCCGGTGGCACTCAGAGCTCACCCTGGTGACTGTCACCACGGGGACACTCAGAGCTCACCCAGTGATACTCAGAGCTCACCCTGGTGACTGTCACCACGGGGACACTCAGAGCTCACCCGGTGGCACTCAGAGCTCACCCCGGTGACACTCAGAGCTCACCCGGTGGCACTCAGCCCTCAGGGACAGATCCGCAGAGCTCACCCGGTGGCACACAGAGCTCACCGCGGGGACACTCAGAGCTCACCCGGGTGACAATCAGAGCTCACCCGGTGACACTCGGAGCTCACCCCGGTGGCACTCAGGGCTCACCCCGGTGACACTCAGCCCTCAGGGACAGATCCGCAGATCCCGGCAGCTCCATGGGGACACCAAACGCGGCAACAGGTCCTGGCACACGGCACTGCCGTCCTTGCTGAGCTCCCTGAGCGTTGTTTGCGCGGCGACATTTCCGAGGGGCCGGACATTTCCAGGGCTCCTCCCGGTCCGGGGATCTTTCCCATGGGATAGATCACCCCCGATGTGGCAGGAGGGTCGCACACCCCGATTGAGGGGGATCCCCGGTGCTGATTCCCCCATTCCAGAGGGGCTGGCACCGCTGCATCCGTGCTGTGCATCCCTTTCTGCCGCCGGGTTTGCACTCGGGTTTCTTCTGTCCCTTTCTGTCCCCTTCTCCCGCCACCCCCTGGCCCCCGTGGCAGCCCCTTCCACCCCTGGGCAGGGTGAGGGAGGTTCTGTCTCCCTCCTGTGCTCACCCGTGACCTCCTCCAGCCCCGAAGGCCTCGGGCAGCCAGGAGGGACCAGCCCCGGCCCCGTTTTTCGGAGCAGCTCTGCGTTTCCACAGCAGCTCCCACGGCTGTCCAAATCCCTCCCCAGCGCTGGGTTTCCGCACCGGAGGCTGCGGCGAGCGGAAAAAAAAAAAAAAAAAAAAATTCCTCGTGAGTCTCCAGTATCAACCATCGCTGCAGACACTGATTAACCTCCCCCGGAGAGTTCTGCCAGGGATTCCTGCCCAGCTCAGCCTCCCCCGCCGGTCCGGCTCTGCTGAGCCCCCTCCGAGTGTCCAGAGCCCCCAGCCCGGCTTTTCCCGGGGCTGCGGAGCCGCTCGGCCCGGACCATTCATCAGCAGAACCATTAATCAGCGCCACAAAGAGCTGGGAGTGCAAAATCACCTCAATGAACGTCGGGGGCAGTTAATGGCAGCTACAGGAGCGCGCTCGGGGGACACGGGGGGACACAATCGCGGCTCCGGGGATGCTCCCTCGCCCTCGGTGCCCGCGCTCCGCGGTGACCCCTCGGCTGGCACGGCAGGGCTGCAGCAGCGGTGCCGTTCTCTCGCTCCCACCCACCCGTTAGTCACCGTTCCCTGGCAAAGGCAGCGCTGCCGAGACGGGGGAGGCGAAGGCAGCGAGGCGAAGGCAGCAAAATGAGAGCTCCAGAAGAGCCCGGCGGCCCTGCAGAGCCACCAGAGCGGGTCCGGGCACTGCCAGGGCAGCGTTCCCGTGCCCGGGGTGTGCGGGGACCCCATGGTGGCGGTGGGAGATGCTCCCCCATGGAAGGGACAAGGATCTGTCCCCCGGGCCGCTCCTCCTGCCCCCCCTGCGCTGTTTGCTCAGCCCCGCATCCCTTTTTTCCCCTCTTAGAAAGGCTCTGTCTGCAGCGGGCAGGTCCAGTCACGCTCAGGTGAGGCTCAGGTGAGGCTCAGGCGAGGCATCCGCGGCACGCAGAGATGGGCAGCGCAGAGCAACAGCGCGGCTGGGCCAGGGATCTGATCCTGAAACCATCCCAGAAATCGCTGAGAGCCCGAGCCGAGCTCTGAT
>NW_026624393.1:6865-11729 GCF_030028575.1 Malurus melanocephalus
GATTTATTCGGTGCTGCCCTCCAGGGGGTTTTTCCAGGAGCTGGAGGGGTTGAAGAGGAGGATGAGGCCGAGCAGCAGGGAAGGAGCTCGGCAGGAGCGGCGTTTCCATTCGGGATTAGTTAAAAATAGCAGAGATTGGGCACGTGGGTCACAAAGGCTTTCCCCGCGCTGCTCCTTCGCTGCCGCCGCCGGAGTTYTGCGCTCTCTGCCTTCCCCGGCGAGCAGGAGGGCTCAGGCAATTCCCAGATGGTTCGTGGGAAGCCCTGAGTGTGCCCAGACGTGGCCATTCCCCGCGTTCGGGGAGCCAAACCCGCGGGGAACAACCCAAACTTCTCCTCCTGGGTTGAAAATATTCCCGGGCCTCAGTGGAAGGCAGCTCCTTCCACAAAGGTGATTTTTAATGATTCATGGGAGGCGATTTTTAATGATTTATGATTTATTTTTATTCATTTCCTGAGCCTCTGCCTTTTGGAGAAGGGGAAAATCTCAGCCGGGAGTTTCCTTCCCTCTCCGTGGCGCAGAAAATGCACCCAAAGTGCCCACGATGCCACCCCAAGAGCTGCTGCCATCCACGACGCTCCCTCCGAGCCCTCCCATTTTTTCTGGACTCAGAGCAGCGAATTTGGCTCCTTGCCCAAGCCGAGATCGCCCTTTCAGAGGTTCCAGCTCATCAAAGGCCGTTCAGACCTTTATTTTCCCCTTTTTTTTTAGCAGCCAGAGCCGTCTCCTCAGCCCCGCTCCTCCCAAAATCGCGGCGCCTGCGTTGGGTTTTTGAAACAATTCGGCGACATCTCCGCGAGCCACTTAGGGAAGAGCTCCTTTTAAAGGTTAATTGAATATTCCCCGCGACTCTGATGCGCATTTCTCTGCTGGGAGAATCGCTCTATTTGGCAGGCAGGCATTAAAGGGGTGGATTTCACCACGGGCCAAGTGTGGGAAAGAGACGAAAGGGAAAATATGAAGTGAGAACTGAATTTGCCTTTTTTTTTTTTTTTTATTTTAATTTTTTTTTTCCGCTTTCTGCTGCTGCTTTGGAGCTCTGAGCAGAGCTGGGCTGGGATGTGACGCTCTGGGATGGGGAGACAGCAGAAAAGACTGAGCCTTTCCTCAGCTCCCAGCACCAGGCAGGGCACAAAAATCCCAAAATTTGGACAAAGCACGGCCTAACTGATCCCACAAAAAAGGGAAGGGAAACACAGGAGCAGCCACAGCTCAGCTTTGAGAAGCCAAGCCCAGATTTGACACGGGGTTTAATTTAAGGAACAATTTTAGGCCCTGCCTGAGATTCTCCCTCTGTCTGGGGATGGAAATTTGGGGGTTTCAGCTGCTGCCWGGGCTGGTTATTCCCCCTCAGGCAGTCACTGGATTTAGGGAAAAGCCCCAAAATRTCCCAGTCCCAGCCATCCCCAGCGAGCAGAGGGGACAGGGGACAGCTGAGAGTGGCTCTGAGCCCCTCACGGTGCTCATTTCAGCCCAGATTTGCATTTTGATCCCCAGACACAGCCAGGAGGTGACAAAAGGACCACAGGGGACACCCAGGGAGGGTGGGCTGGGTGCTGTGACCACCAGAACCAGAGGGGCAGTGCCCGGGGTGCAGTTCCAGGGGTGCAATGCCAGCCCTGCCGTTCCCGGCTGTTTTTCAGCCGCTCTGGAGAAGGGGAGAGACAATAAAAGGCACGGAGATTGCAAACACGGCCGCGTCTCCATGGCAGCCTGAGCGCCGCTTCTAAATTTTACCAGAGCATGGAGAGGATGCTGCTCCCCCCTCTATCCCCGCGTTCCTGGGGGAGCTGCGAGGCACAAAAAACCTCGGCCCAGGTATTTTCTGGAGATTTTGGGAAGATCGGTGGCTCTTGGAAGGAGCCCTCGGTGTTGCCACCTCCTCGCCCCCGGGGGGGAATGAGTTCGCCGCCCCTCCTTCCAGATTTATCCATAATTGAGGGGATGCAGCCACGTGCGGGAAAGCGGAACGCTGGGAGGAAAAAAAAAAAAAAAAAAAGTATTTCGGGCTCATCTCGAGTTACACGGAGCTCCCGCTATTTTTAGCTGGGCAGACAAAGCCTTTCCATCGAGAGTGGGAAACGTGTGGGACACCCAACCCCGCACGGGCAGGAGGAATTCAGGGACAGCATCCCCGGAGCTTTGCCCCGAGGCAAAGCGGCCCCTCGGATCCGCGATTTGCAGCTCCCACCCCGGCAGATTGCGCCGAGCGGGGTCGGGAATAGAAGTGTGAGAAGGGGCCTGGCGGCTCCCGAGTGAAAGCCGCGCTCAGCTGTCGCCACCCCGGCACCACCTGCCAGCCCCAGACGGTTCCCAAAATATCGCAGCCCGTGCTGGGGGGAAGGGACGGAGGGGCCGCTCTCCACCTGCCGCGGCTGCGGGGACGGACGGGAACTTCTCCTCCTTTTAGGATCGGGAGGTCCCCGTCCCCACAGCCAACACGGGGAGGATAAAACTGTCCCCAAAACGCGTCCTTTCAGCACAGGCGGTGCCGCTGGGACACCAATCCTACAGCTCAGGGAGTGGAAAAAACTCGGAGTGGTTTTTATCCCGTCCCCCCTTGACCGAGTGTTTGTAAATATTTCTGTCTCTCGGGAGGGGTGGAAATCCAACCCCGCGCCTGATTTATTCGGTGCTGCCCTCCAGGGGGTTTTTCCAGGAGCTGGAGGGGCTGAAGAGGRGGATGAGGSCGARCAGCGGGGAAGGAGCTCGGCAGGAACTCGGCAGGAGCGGCGTTTCCATTCGGGATTAGTGCCCGGGTGTCAATCCCCCAGGCTGGAGGTGCCGCTGTCACCGCTCAGGTGTCCCCGAACCTGCAAAAGACCAAAGCGGGGACCRGCACTTGAGCGCTCCCAATTAGCARGGCTCTAATTGCCGTCTTAGTCGCTCATTAGCGCGAAAAGCCAGATGCTGGCAGGAATTAGAGGAGCTGAAAGGATCTTTCTCTCCGCCCCGGGAATATTTAACGGTGTCTCACACGCGTTCCTTTGTAGCGGGAGCATGACTGATGTGACTCGTGTGGGTGCTGCGTGAATCACTGATGAGCTCCCGAATCCCTGTGACAGCAGCGGGACCGGCACTGGGGAGCTCTGAGTGCCACACGGGAGGGTCCGGCACGTGGTGGAGCCTGAGGGGACCTGGAGAGGATTTAAACTGAAACAGAGGGGGAAGGAGTTCGGGGGTTGATTGAATATTCGGGGGTTGGGTTCCGGGCACGGCACAGGCAGGGCTGAGGGTTATTTATAGAAATATTGGTGCGAGGAGGAGGGAAAAGAGCTGGAGACCGAGCTAAGGTGGATGGATAGGGAGCAACAGGCTGCTGGAATATTCCCAGACTGTGCCTGCACCCAGGAGGGAGCACCCATGGTGTAGAGGGAACACCCACGGTGGGAATGGAGCACCCGCGGTGGGGATGGAGCACCCACGGTGCGGGTGTGGAGAGAGCGTGGGTGTGGAGAGAGTCGGCTCCTGGTAGGGATGGAGCACCCACGGTGGGGATGGAACACTCACAGTGGGGATGGAGCACCCACGGTGGGGATGGAGCCGGCTCCTGGTGTAGAGGGAGCACCCACGGTGCGGAGGGAGAACCCATGGTGGGGATGGAGCACTCACGGTGTTGGGGGAGCACCCACGGTGGGGATGGAGCACCCACGGTGCGGAGAGAGCACCCATGGTGGGGATGGAGCCCCTATGGTGTTGATGGAAGCAGCCACGGTGTGGAGGGAGCACCCACGATGGGGATGGAGCACCCATGGTGGGGATGGAGCACCCATGGTGGGGATGGAGCCGGCTCCGGGTGGGGATGGAGCATCCATGGTGTACATAGAGCATCCACGGTGCGGATGGAGCACCCACGGTGTGGAGGGAGCACCCACAGTGTGTAGGAAGCACCAACGGTGGGGATGGAGCAGGCTCCTGGTGTAGAGGGAGCACCCACGGTGTGGAGGGAGAACCCATGGTGGGGATGGAGCACTCACGGTGTTGGGGAAGCACCCACGGTGGGGATGGAGGTGGCTCCTGGCGGGGATGGAGCACCCACAGTGTGTAGGAAGCACCCACGGTGGGAATGGAGCACCCACGGTGGGGATGGAGCATCCACGGTGTGGAGAGAGCACCCACGGTGTGGAGGGAGCCGGCTCTGGGTGGGGATGGAGCCCCTATGGTGGGATGGAGCACCCACGGTGTGGAGGGAGGCGGTTCCTGGTGTGGTTGGAGCATCCACGGTGTGGGATGAAGCACCCACGGTGCGGATGGAGCACCCATGGTGTGGATGGAGCACCCACGGTGCGGATGGAGCACCCACGGTGCGGATGGAGCACCCACGGTGGGGATGGAGCACCCACGGTGGAGATGGAGCCGGCTCCGGGTGTAGAGGGAGCACCCACGGTGGGGATAGAGCACCCATAGTGGGGATGGAACACCCACGGTGGGATGGAGCCGGTTCCTAGTGGGAATGGAGCACTCACGGTGCGGACAGAGCACCCACGGTGTGTAGGAAGCACCCACTGTGTACATAGAGCACCCACGGTGTGTAGGAGCCGGCTCCGGGCAGGGATGGAGCACTCACGGTGTTGGGGGAGCACCCACGGTGGGGATGGAGCCCCTATGGTGGGATGGAGCACCCACGGTGTGGAGGGGACACCCACGGTGTGGTTGGAGCACCCACGGTGCGGATGGAGCCGGTGGGTTGGGGATGGAGCACCCACGGTGCGGAGAGAGCACCCATGGTGGGGATGGAGCCCCTATGGTGTTGATGGAAGCAGCCATGGTGTGTAGGAAGCACCCACGGTGCGGATGGAGAACTCCTGGCCCTGCCCGGGGGTCAGGCGGGGACACGGGGCCAGCAGCAGCGGGCCCGGGGCTG
>NW_026624393.1:13138-15379 GCF_030028575.1 Malurus melanocephalus
ATGAGTGAATGAAAGAATTGTTGTGGGGCCCCCGAGCCACGATCGAGCAGCGCACGGGCGGCGCCTGCCCGGGCAGGGGCTGAATTGAGCCCGGGGAGGAGCGGGGAGAGGGCGGGGGGTGAGGGCGGCTGCGCTGGGGGGGCTCTCGGAGCTCTGATTGCTGTTTGTTTGGGGAGGAAAAGGAGCAGGGTTTGGGGGGTAAAAAGGGCAGGATTTGGGGTGGAAAAAGGGCAGGGTTTGTGGAGGAAAAAGAGCAGGGTTTGGGGAGGAAAAAGGGCCGAGTTTGGGGAGGAAAAAGAGCAGGGTTTGGTAGGTAAAAAGAGAAGGGTTTGGGGGGTAAAAAGGGCAGGGTTTGTGGAGGAAAAGGAGCAGGGTTTGGGGAGTAAAAAGGATCAGGGTTTGGGGAGGAAAAGGAGCAGGATTTGGAGGGGAAAGGAGGAGGGTTTGGGGAGGAAAAAGAGCGGGGTTTGGGGGGAAAAAGAGCGGGGTTTGGGGTGGAAAAAGAGCGGGGTTTGGGGGGAAAAAGAGCGGGGTTTGGGGTGGAAAAAGAGCAGGGTTTGGTAGGTAAAAAGAGAAGGGTTTGGGGAGTAAAAAGGATCAGGGTTTGGGGAGGAAAAGGAGCAGGGTTTGGGGAGGAAAAGGAGCGGGTTTTGGAGAGCAAATAGAATGGGGTTTGGGGAGTAAAAAGAGCAGGGTTTGGAGAGGAAAAAGGACAGGGTTTGGGGGGTAAAAATGACAGGGTTTGGGGAGGAAAAAGGACAGGGTTTGAGGGATAAAAAGGGCAGTTTGGAGAGTAAAAAGGGTAGGGTTTGGAGAGGAAAATGAGCAGTGTTTGGGGAGGAAAAAGGAGCAGGGTTTGGGGGGTAAAAAGGGCAGGGTTTGGGAAGGAAAAAGATCAGGGTTTGGGGGCTAAAAAGGGCCGGGTTTGGGGAGCCTGGCCCCAGCTGGACCTCGGGAGAGCAGCAGGGGCTGGAGCACAGCCGGTGGATGCTCACACAGCCCAGGCCGGCTCTGTCTCCTCAGCCCGGTGTCCATCAGCMTTTGGGGGTTTGGGGGCTCAGTCCGGCTCTGGGTGTAGCTCTCACACCCAGCTCAGTGTGATCGCTGCGCTCTCCGTTCTGAACTGAGCCGTTAAAGCATCACTCAGATGCTCCAGGCAGCACCTGCGTGGTTTTCACCGCAGAAATACCCATCTATCCCCCCTCCAGGGCCACATTCCTGCTGTCCCCAAGCCCCAAAATCACCGCCTGGCACCGGGGCACAGCGCCTGGCAGCGCTCGAGGGAAAGAGGAAGGAGGCCGAGCCCTGAGCCGGGCTCTTGGCAGCCGCTCTGTGTTATCTGTGCATCTCCCAACAAACACCCAAATGTGTGGGAGCATCTGCACGGAGAGAGATGAATAATAATCCAGGAGGGGAAAAGGAGTGGGCGAGAGAGCTCGCAGGGGAGAAGGAAGCGCTGGCATTCCARAGAGGAGAGGGGGGAGAAGAACAGGATCAGCAGGGAGCAGAGCAACACGGGCGAGGAGGAAACGAGGGCTCCTGCCGGGGTGACCTGTTTGGGAAGGTGCGGGGAAAGCTGCTGCCGGCGAGAATTCGGGCGGGGAGCAGGGGGGAAGCTTCAAAGAGGCCGCGCTGCGGGAGATAAGATGAAATTCCTGCAGCCCGTTGGGGAAGGAGGCGATGGGAGAGCGGCTCTCCCACGTGCGGGGTAGGCGTGACTGCGATGATGAGATGCCATTCATTTTTATTTTTTTTATTTTTTTTTTTCCCGCACAAGCCGCGGTGGGTGAATCCACGTGTTTTCCCTCATCCCGCGGGCTCAGCCCACGCTGTGGATCGGGGTCCGTCCCCCGGGACCCCCACGCTCCCAGCCCGAGGGATCTCCTCGGGTGTGACCATTCTGTGATTTTGGGATCCTAAAGGTGCTGGTGACAGCGTCTGGAGGGGTCACAGAGCTCAGGCACCGCTCGGGGAGGGGACACCGGGCTCGTGCTGCTGCCCCCCGGTCCCCTCCCCTCCGCGGCGCTGACAAAAGACCCTTGAAAGGCTCATTTGCTGCCGGCACCCGKCGGGAGGGAAGGCTCGTGTCTTTTCTGGCTCTGTGTCCTCGCTAATTGATGAGTGACAGCGCCCACCGCGGTGTCACAGAGCCGGCCGKGCCCCGTGTGGCTCTGGGGACAGCCGGGATGGCGCGGGGACACCGCGGGAGCCACCGAGGGTCCCCCAACCCAGCACAGACCC
>NW_026624393.1:17328-18391 GCF_030028575.1 Malurus melanocephalus
CAGGGGTGCGTGTGAACCCCTCAAACCCTGCCAGGGGTGCGTGTGAGCCCCTCAAACCTGCCAGGGGTGCGTGTGAACCCCTCAAACCCTGCCAGGGGAGAGGAAAGAGAAGGGGAGGGATGAGTGAGAGTGGGGATGACCCGGGGGAAGAGACTGGAACCGAGTGGGAACCGGGAACGGGAAAAGAGGAATGGGGAAAACGGGAAAAACGGGAAAAGAGGAACGGAAAAAACGGGAAAAACGGGAAAAACGGGAAAAGAGGAGCAGGAAAAGGGAGGAACGGGAAAAGAGGAATGGGAAAAATGGGAAAAGAGGAACGGGAAAAACGGGAAAAATGGGAGAAGAGGAGCGGGAAAAGAGGAACGGGAAAAGAGGAATGGGAAAAACGGGAAAAATGGGAAAAGAGGAACGGGAAAAGAGGAATGGGAAAAACGGGAAAAGAGGAACGGGAAAAGAGGAATGGGAAAAGGGAGGAATGGGAAAAATGGGAAAAGAGAGGAATGGGGAAAGAGAGGAATGGGAAAAGAATGGAGTGGGAAAAGAGAAGAATGGGAAAGGAAAGGAGTGGGAAAAGAGAAGGGGAAAAGAGAGAAATGGGAAAAGGGAGGAGTGGGAAAAGAGAGCAGTGATTTGGGATTGAAGAAGGGGCAGCGAGGGTGTCCTGGCACAGCGCTCCTGCACCCCCTCCTCCACCCCACTTTTAGCCCCCGGATTCCCGCTTGGACCACGGGAACTCGGCCCGGGGCAGCTCTGGAGAGGAGCGGGATCAGCGCTGCCGCCGGGAGCTCCGAGCTGCTCCAAACACAGCCAGGGGCAGGACCGTTCCCTCCCTCCTCATTCTGGAACAGAATTCAGCTCATTTCGATGACGAGCCATCCCCCTGCTCCCACCTCACCCCTAATTAGCGAGATGGATCCGCTTCTCCATTAGAGCCGAGTGTCACGGAGGCCACCAGGAGCTGGGATTTTATTTTATTTATGTTTTTTCCCCGCACACAAAGCGGATGAGCGCCGGGCCCCGCGTTCCTCTGATCGCTGATCACAGCTCTCAGAGCCTCTTGTCC
>NW_026624393.1:19579-23415 GCF_030028575.1 Malurus melanocephalus
CCCCAACCCCGACGGCTGCAGCCACCCCGTCCCTGTCCCCTGACGCTGTCCCCGTGTCCCCGTGTCCCCAGGCTCGCCGCTCCCGGCCGCGCCGAGGGCTCTGCTATGATCTGGCGGTGTCGGGAGCAGCATGGGCAGCGTCAGCAGCCTCATCTCCGGCCACAGCTTCCACTCCAAGCACTGCCGCGCCTCSCAGCACAAACTGCGCAAACCCTCGCACCTCAAAAAACTCAACCGCTACTCGGACGGGCTGCTCCGCTTCGGCTTCTCGCAGGACTCCGGCCACAAGTCCGGCTCCAAGAGCAGCAAGAATGAGGATTTTTTTTACATCAAGGTCAGCCAGAAGCCGCACGGTCCCCACCGGCCGGACTACACGGCGCTGGCCGGAGGAGAGCTGGGCGTGCCCGCCGGGACCAGCGGGCTGGACTTCGGGACGCCCACGCCGCAGAAGTTGATGCCGTTCCCGAGCCAGCTGGAGGTGGTGAGTGGGTGAAGGTGGCCCTGGGAGTGAGGGGACAGCGTTAAAATGTCCTCAGGGCTCAGCGCGGGGCTGTCCTGCTCGCGGTCCACGAGGGAGATCGGGGCACAGGGTTTGTGTTGGGGAGCGAGAGAGCAGGGGCAGCTCAGGATGCTCTGGCGCTCTCGGCTTTTGGGGATTTGGATCAGCAGAACAGCCCCGGGGGGTTTGGAATCTTTAATTTCAAACTGCTCGGCCAGCAGCATCCTCCCGAGGGGGCACACGGGGCGGGAGGAGCTGGGGTCGGTGTGAAGAGGAAGATTGAGGCAGAGGGTTTGCGCTGGCGCTCTCGGCTTCTGGGGATTTGGATCAGCAGAACAGCCTCGGGGTGTTTGGATCCTTTAATTTCCAAACCCAGCAGAGCCAGGCTCAGCCAGCAGCATCCTCCCGAGGGGGCACAAGGGGCAGGAGGAGCTGGGGTCGGTGCCGACGAGGAAGATCAGGGCAGAGGGTTTGCGCTGGCGCTCTCGGCTTTTGGGGATTTGGATCAGCAGAACAGCCCCGGGGAGTTTGGAATCTTTAATTTTCTAACCCAGCAGAGACAGGCTCAGCCAGCAGCATCCTCCCGAGGGGGCACAAGGGCCGGGAGGAGCTGGGGTCGGTGCCGACGAGGAAGATCGGGGCAGAGAGTTTGCGCTGGCGCTCTCGGCTTTTGGGGATTTGGGTCAGCAGCGCCGCCCGGGGGGTTTGGAATCTTTAATTTCCAAACCCAGCAGAGGCAGGCTCAACCAGCAGCATCCTCCCGAGGGGGCACAAAGGTCAGGAGGACCCACGAGGAGCTGGGGTCGGTGCTGACGGGGAAGATCGGGGCAGAGGGTTTGTGCTGGGGAGCTGGGGGTGCTCTGGCGCTCTCGGCTTTTGGGGATTTGGGTCAGCAGAACCGCCCGGGGGGTTTGGAATTTTTAATTTCCAAACCCAGCAGAGCCAGGCTCGGTCAGCAGCATCCTCCCGAGGGGGCACAAAGGTCAGGAGGACCCACGAGGAGCTGCGGTCGGTGTGAAGAGGAAGATCGGGGCAGAGGGTTTGTGCTGGGGAGCTGGGGGTGCTCTGACGTTCTCGGCTTTTGGGGATTTGGATCAGCAGCACGGCCCGGGAGGTTTGGAATTTTTAATTTCCAAACCCAGCAGAGGCAGGCTCAACCAGCAGCATCCTCCCGAGGGGGCACACGGGACGGGAGGAGCTGCGGTCGGTGCTGAGGAGGAAGATCGGGGCAGAGGGTTTGTGCTGGCGCTCTCGGCTTTTGGGGATTTGGATCAGCAGAACCGCCCCGGGGGGTTGGAATCTTTAATTTCAAACTGCTCAGTCAGCAGCATCTTCCCGAGGGGGAACACGGGCCGGGAGGAGCTGCGGTCGGTGCTGACGGCTCCGCTCTTCCCTCGCAGGCCGGGGAGAAGCCGCTCCCCCGTCCCACCGCCTTCAAACCGGTGCTGCCGCGCTCCGGGGCTCTCCTGCGCTCATCCCCCGAGGCCCCTCCGCTGCACCCTCCGGACAAAGGCAAGGAGCAGGAGCTGCGGCCGCTGCCGTGCTCGGGGGGTCTGTCCGACTCCGGCCGTAACTCCATGTCCAGCCTGCCCACGCACAGCACCAGCAGCAGCTACCAACTGGAGCCGCTGGTGACACCCATGGGCCCCATCAGCCGCTTCGGCGGCTCTGCCCACAACATCCTGCAGTGCGCCGTCATCCAGGACAGCAACATGATGAGCCTCAAGGCCATGTCCTTCTCGGACGGCGGCAACAAGATCCTAAACCCGGGCAAAGCCGCCCAAAAAGCCGCCTGCGTGCGCTCGCCGCTGGCCACCGACGATTCCACCATCCAGGAGCTGGAGCAGAAGCTGCTGGAGAGGGAAGGGGAGCTGCAGGAGCTGCAGTCGAGCTTCGAGGAGAAGGAAATCAGCTCCTGCCAGGCGTACGAGGAGAAGCAGCGGCGCTGCAAGGAGGAGCTGGAGGGGCTGAAGCAGAAATGCAACAGCAAACTGAAGCAGACGTCGCAGAAAACGCAGCGGACGCAGCAGGTGCTGCACCTGCAGGTTTTYCAGCTGCAGCAGGAGAAGCAGCAGCTCCGTGAAGAGCTGGAGAAACTGGTGAAGGAGCAGAACSTGCTGGAGACCAAGCTGAGGTCCTACGAGAAGGAGAAGACCAGCTTTGCACCGGCGCTGGAGGAGACGCAGTGGGAGGTGAGAGGGRAAAGGGTGAAGGGGTTGGGGAGGGGGAGAGATCCAAACAACCCCAGACCTTCCCATCCCTGTGCTGCAGCCAGGAGGAGCTCCCAGGGTGCAGGAAATGGATAGGAAATATCAGAAAGTGGATATGAAATCCCGGGAAATGGATAGGAAATCTCAGGAAATGGATAAGAAATCTCAGGAAATGGATAGGAAATCTCAGAAAGTGGATATGAAATCCCGGGAAATGAATAGGAAATCTCAGAAAGTCGATATGAAATCCCTGGAAATGGGTATGAAATCTCAGGAAATGGATATAAAATCCCAGGAAACGATAGGAAATCTCAGGAAATTTATATGGAATCTCAGGAAATGGATAGGAAATGTCAGAAAGTGGATATGAAATCCCAGGAAAGGGGTAGGAAATCCCTGGAAATTGATAGGAAATCTCAGGAAATGGATAGGAAATATCAGGAAATGGATAGGAAATCTCAGGAAATTGGTATGAAATTTCAGGAAATGGATAGGAAATCTCAGGAAATGGATAGGAAATCTCAGAAAGTCGATATGAAATCCCAGGAAAGGGGTATGAAATCCCTGGAAATGGGTATGAAATCTCAGGAAATGGATAGGAAATCTCAGGAAATGGGTAGGAAATTTCAGGAAATGGATAGGAAATCCCAGGAAATGGATAGGAAATCCCAGGAGAGCCCCAGGCTGTCCCATGGTGTGTTTTGATAATTGAGGTTCTCACTGCCCCTCATCAAAACCCCTGCATAAAACCCCTTCAGCCATTAAAATAAAACAAATAATAGATTTAAATAAATGCAGTGTGTAAATAAATATATACACGTAAATACACATATAAACTTAAATAAATAAATAAATAACATATTTAAATAAATAAATGTAAATAATTAATTAAAAAAATATATTTAAATAAATTAATAATGTATTTAAATAAATAAAAAAAAATAGAATAAATAGAATAAAAAGGCATTCCCAGCCTCCAGCACGGGGTGTTCTGGCTGCAGCCCCACAGGAGCAGTAAAGCTGCCTTCCCACGAGGAAATAGGAACTCCTTGGTGAGGGAGCACTAAAACCTTCCACACTCTGCTTAAGCTGGATTTACTCACTCCTGGCTTGATTTACTCACTCCT
>NW_026624393.1:23735-33125 GCF_030028575.1 Malurus melanocephalus
GTAATTTAGCAGTCTGTCTATTACATCTTAACATATAATTAATATATTTGCAAAAGCATATTTTTGTACGCCTTACTGTTTTAAATCAGCGTTTTCAACATTTTGCTTCTTCCTCAATCATTCTTTTGTTCATTAATTGCTCTTTGTTCTTACTTCTTACTGTATTTCTTCTTCATAATCAGTGCGAGGTACGTGTTACACTGCTGCAGGCACATCCTCCTTTTTCTCATCTTCTTCTACCTCATTCTGGTTTATCTTGTAGTCTAAGTTACTCAGTAACAATTCATAACTTTGTTTTCACAAAAACTTATCTAACAGAGATTTACCTAACTGAGATCTTTTTACACCCAGGTGTGCCAGAAATCCGGGGAGATCTCCCTGCTGAAGCAGCAGCTGAAGGAGGCTCAGACCGAGCTCACCAGCAAAACCACGGAGATCCTGAGCCTGAAAGCTCAGCTCAAGGAGGTGCGGCTCAAGATGGAAGGGCTGGAGATGAAGACCCAGGAGCTGGAGGCGTCGCTGCGCACCAAGGCCATGGAGCTGGAGGTGTGCGAGAACGAGCTGCAGCGCAAGAAGAACGAGTCGGAGCTGCTGCGGGAGAAGGTGAACCTGCTGGAGCAGGAGATCGYGGAGCTCCGCGAGAGGGTCAGCGAGGGGCCGGGGCTGGGTGGGGACGATGCCCAAGCGCTGCAGGGGCAGCTGGAGMGGCTGCGGGCGGAGCTCAAAGCCGAGCGCGACAACAACGAGCAGATGAGCAGCGGATTCCAGCASGAGCGGCAGACGTGGCGCGAGGAGAAGGAGAAGGTGATCCACTACCAGAAGCAGCTGCAGCAGAGCTACCTGCACATGTACAAGAGGAACCAGAGCCTGGAGAAGATGCTGCAGCAGCTGGCGGCCGGGGAGGACGGCAAGGAGCCCATCGAGCTGGACATCCCCGGCACCGACGTCCCCTACGAGGACATCATCGCCACTGAGATCTGAGCTGGCCCCTCGTTGTGTCCCCCAGGGAGGGGTTCGGTCCCTGTGCTGCCCAGCTGAGCCGTGTCCCCCTGTCCCCTCCTCCACTGTCCCCTCCTGGTGACCCAAGGAGGAGCTCAGTCCCCGTGTGGCCCAGCTGAGCCGTGTCCCCTCTGCCACTGTCCCCTCCTCGCGTCCCCAGGAGGAGCTCAGCAGCTGAGCTGTGTCCCCCCTGTCCCCTCCTCCACTGTCCTCTCCTGGTGGCCCAGCTCAGCCATGTCCCCCTCTCCACTCCTAGTGGCCCAAGGAGGAGCTCAGCCCCCTGCGTGGCCCAGCTGAGCTGTGTCCCCCTGTCCCCTCTGCCACTGTCCCCTCCTCACGGCCCAGGGACGAGCTGTGTCCCCCCTGTCCCCTCCTCATGGCCCAGTTGAGCCATGTCCCCCCTGTCCCCTCTGCCACTGTCCCCTCTTGGTGGCCCAGCTCAGCCATGTCCTCCTGTCCACTCCTGGTGGCCCAAGGAGGAGCTCGGTCCCCATGTGGCCCGGCTGAGCCGTGTGCCCCCTGTCCCCTCCTGGTGGCCCAGCTGAGCCCTGTCCCCACTGTCCCCTCTGCCACTGTCCCCTCCTCACGGCCCAGGGAGGAGCTTGGCCCCCTGAGTGGTGCAGCTGAGCTATGTCACCCCTGTCCCCTCTGCCACTGTCCCCTCTTGGTGGCCCAGCTCAGCCATGTCCCCCTGTCCCCTGCTGGTGGCCCAAGGAGGAGCTCCGTCCCCGTGTGGCCCAGCTGAGCCGTGTCCCCTCTGTGCCCTCCTCATGTCCCCAGGAGGAGCTCAGCCCCCTGCACAGCCCAGCTCAGCCATGTCCCCCCTGTCCCCTCCTCCACTGTCCCCTCCTGGTGACCCAGCTGAGCCGTGTCCCCCTGTCCTCTCCTCCACTGTCCCCTCCTCGTGTCCCCAGGAGGAGCTCAGCCCCCTGCACAGCCCAGCTCAGCCGTGTCCCCCCTGTCCCCTCCTCCACTGTCCCCTCCCGGTGGCCCAAAGAGGAGCTCGGTCCCTGTGTGGCCCAGCTGAGCCGTGTCCCCCTGTCCCCTCTGCCACTGTCCCCTTCTCACGGCCCAGGGACGAGCTGTGTCCCCCCTGTCCCCTCCTCATGGCCCAGTTGAGCCATGTCCCCCCTGTCCCCTCCTCCACTGTCCCCTCCCGGTGGCCCAGCTGAGCCATGTCCCCCCTGTCCCCTCCCGGTGGCCCAGCTCAGCCGTGTCCCCCCCATCCCTCTGTCACCCGTTGTGTCCCAGAGGTGACAAAGCCACTCGTGCCATGCTGACGTGCCCGCAGCTCCCCCGCCCCGGCGCTGCCCCCTCTGCCCCCGAGGAGCCCCTGGAGGGGCGGGCAGGGACCAGAACTCCTGGGGATCAGGGAATTCTCTGCCATCTGTGCCCAGTGCCATGGGGTGCTCTGCTCTGGGGGTGGCACCACTCCGGGGGTGGCAGTGGCACAGCACAGTCCTGCCCTGGGACAGGAATCGGCCCCAGGGTCCCCGTTTCTCTGGAGGAAGCTCCCCCTCCTCACCCTCCCTGCGCCGGTGCCGATCCCAGGGTGCTGTGGGAGCCCAGAGCCACCTCCTGCCACTGCCACATCCCCCTGTGCCACCCTGAGAGGGTCTCAGGGAGGACCCCACCTGTACCTGCCCTGCTGGGCACAGCCCACGCCCCTGAAATCACCCCGAAATCATCCTGAAAATCACCCTGAGATCAACCCGAGATCATCCTGAAATCACCCTGAAATCAGCCTGAAATCATCCTGAAAATCACCCCGAAATCACTTCGAAATCACCCGAAAATCACTCCAAAATCACACTGAAATCATCCTGAAATCACCCTGAAATCATCCTGAAATCACCCCAAAATTATCCCAAAATCACCCGAATTCCCCTTCACTCCAGCACAGCCCCCTGCACTGCACTCACAGCTCTCCCTGCTCCCACGAGCGAGAGCTCCATCCCTTTTCCTGGCTCCTCCATCCCTTTTCCCGACTGCTCCATCCCTTTTCCTGCTGCTCCATCCCTTTTCCCAATTTCTCCATCCCTTTTCCCAATTTCTCCATCCCTTTTCCCAGCTCCTCCGTCCCTTTTCCTGGCTGCTCCATCCCTTTTCCCGGCTGCCAGGCAGCAAGAAAATTTCTGGGTCCAAAAATTCACAGAAATGTCCCAGGCACATTCCGGCCAAGGATTGGGGTTGGTGTTGACCCCACAGCCCCTCACTGGGACCATCCCTGCTTGGGGTGATCTCCTGCCTTATCTCCTGCAGAAAGCCGGGTAAAAAACCCCAAACCCACCACACACACCTTAATTTCTACCCCAGCTCTTAAAATTTTCCTCCTGCCACCATCGTGGATGGTGAGGTGACACTGCTGGTGGCCCTCGTGTCCCCTCTGATGGGGGAGGGAACATTTAGGGCAATTTATGGGGTGGGGGTTCCAGCCGGGACCCCTCTGTGCCAGTGCAATGATATTTTTGCTGCAATTTTCCATTCCGGGGCTCTGGGGAGGGGTCTGGCACAATCCCAACGCCGCCGATTCAGCCGAGGGCTCCGAGCTGTGCCAAATCCCAGCCTGGAAAGGTGACACACAGAAACCAGTCTGTGCCTTCTGCGCCCGGCCCCGAGCACCCCGAACCACTGCCCCACTTCTGCCAGASGGGTTGGCACTTTCCAGCCGATTTTAGCCTTTTCCAGCCAGTCCTGGCCAATCCTGGCCCTTCCAAGCCAGTGCTGGCCCTTTCCCAGCTGGTCCTAGAGCCCTTCCCAGCTGGTCCTGGCCATTCCCAGCCAGTCTTGGCCTTTCCCAGCCAGTCCTGGCCCTTTCCCAGCTGATTTTAGCCTTTTCCAACCAGTCCTGGCCGATCCTGGCCTTTCCCAGCCAGTCCTGGATGTCCCCAGCCGATTTTAGCCTTTTCCAGCCAGTCCTGGCCGATCCTGGCCTTTCCCAGTCAGTCCTGGCCTTTCTCAGCCAGTCCTAGCCCTTCCCAGCCAGTCCTGGCCTTTTCCTAACCAGTCCTGGCCATTCCCAGCTGGTCCTGGCTGTTTCCAGCCGGTCTTAGCCCTTTCCCAGCCAGTTCTGGTCTTTCCAAGCCGGTCCTGGCACTTCCTGACCCTTCTCAGCTAGTCCTGGCCTTTCCCAGCTGGTCCTGGCCTTTTCCCAACCAGTCCTGGCCCTTCCCAGCCGGTCCTGGCACTTCCTGGCCCTTTCCCAGCTGATCCTGGCTCCTTCCAGCCAATTCTGGGCCTTCCCAMCCAGTCCTGACCTTTCCCAAGCAGTCCTGGCCATTCCAAGCCAGTCCTAGCCCTTCCCAGCTCGTTCTGGCCCTTCCCAGCTGATCCTGGCCCTTCCCGGCCCTTCCCAGCCRATTTTAGCCTTTTCCRATCAGTCCTGRCTTTTCCCAGCCAGTCCTGGCCCTTTCCCAACTAGTCCTGGCTTTTCCCAGCCAGTCCTGGCCTTTCCAGCCGGTCCTGGCTCTTTCCAGCCAATTCTGGACCTTTCCAACCAGTCCTGGCCTTTCCCAACTGATCCTGGCCTTTCCCAGGCAGTCCTGGCCTTTTCCCAGCCGATTTTAGCCTTTTCCAACCAGTCCTGGCCTTTTCCCAGCTGCTCCTGGCCCTTTCCCAGCCTGTTCTGGCCATTCCCAGCCAGTCCTGGCCTTTTCCCAGCTGATTTTAGCCTTTTCCGATCGGTCCTGGGCCTTTCTCAGCCGATCCTCGCCCGTGTCCCGCCGTACAAAGCCACCCTCTGATTTTTGTGGCTGCCACCCGGGGCCACCTCGGGCCGAGCYTTCACCCAGAGCTGCCAAAGAACGTTCTGGAAAACAAAAAGCTCGGGGCTGGCGATGCCGGGAGGGATTTTGTGCATCCCCCAGGGCACAGCTATGGGAGCAGAGCCCTTCCCCACGCCCCACCCGGCATTTCCCCGCTCCCGCTGGCCTCGGTGGCACTGTCCCCATCCCTGTCCCCGTGTCCCCTCGGCCCCGTGTCCCCCCCAGCTCGCTGGTGTGATCTCCAGAGGCCTCGCCGTGCTGCCTTTGCACAACTGCGCTGTGTGTGCCCGTCCGCATTCCAGGTGTGTCACTCCAGTGTCACATCCCGGCCCCAGCCTGGACAGAGAATTATTTTTCTGCAGTTTTTTTTTTTATTATTTTTTTTTGTCGTTGTTTGGATGTTCTTTCTGGTGACTGATGTAAACTACTGGTAATTTTATGGTTTTATTTATAAATAAAAAAAATTTTTTAAAACTTCCCCAGCCTCTCCCGGCCAGCTTGGCTGACGCTCCCAGGGTTTGGCGTGTCCCTGTTTGTCACAGCCCTCTGGGGACATCCCTCCACCTGGCCCTGCTGTCTGCAGCGTTATCTCCGCTCTGCAGCTGGGATAACCCGGGAAAAGCAGGGATTGGGCTCTGGGGGATCGGGATAATCCGTCTGGCCCCCGGCAGGCGAGCCTGATTTCCACCCCGACCCCCCTTTCATCCCTGAGGGGATCCAGGAAAAACAATTCCCGAGGGAGGGATGGAGCTGTGACAAACCCAAGGTCGTGTTTTGGCTGTTTGTGCTGTTTTGCTCCAAACGGAATCAACTGTCGTGGGGAGAGGCAGAGGGGGAGGYTGGGGAACAGAAAATGGGGGAAACATTCCCATTATAGGGAACACGGCTCCTGTGAAGGGATCTGGGTACCCCAAAAAGGCACCGGGCACTTTTGGGGCTTTGCAGGGACACCTTGGCTGTGCTCCCGCTGCCCCAGGAGCGAGGGAATTTTATTTTTAGATCCTTCAAAGCTGCTGGGGAGGAAAGGGACAGAAAATCCTGCTCGGGATGGCTCCTGTGACAGTGACCCCAGCGCAGATGGGGGTCCCGGGGACAGTGACCCCGGCCCGGATTGTGGGAGCGATCAGAGTGTGAAAATCAACCCCGAACCGAGCAAATCTGATCGCATCTCCTGGAACCGGGGTCTGGCTGGTGCGGGGACAGAGCCAGMCCCAAAACTCGGGGATGGGGAATGAAGCAGAGCCGGGCGGGCTCGGAGGAAAAAAAAAAGCGCTTTTGATGTGCAAATGAGCGGCGGCAGCTCCGGCTCTGCCTCGCATCTGCCAGCCCGGCACCGAGGGACACAGAACCGCCCGTGCCGGCCCCAGCCCGGGGACAGCTGGCGTGTGCCACCGGCTGCCATCCCTCGGCGAGCGGCTCAGCCCCCGGGCGCTGCTCGTTACTCATTAGGGGATGAAAAAAAACGGAATAAAACAGCTCAGGCTGGAAACGCCCGGCGGCGGCGGCAGCTGGGGGAGCGGAACGGCCCATTGAGCCGGGACCTGCTGTCCCCGCTGTCCCCACCCCGGGYTTGGCACCAGGAGCTGGCACAGCGGTGCCAGGGGACAGGGACGGCCCCAAAGCCGGCCCTGAGCGCGCTTTGTTCATCCCACAGCAGTGAAAAACGCCGGGGTAATCCCTGAGCTGAGCCCAGCCTGGCCTGGAGCTGCTGGAGGGGGAAACACCAAAGCTGGGCTTGGCATTCCTGGGGTTGGGATCCCTGGGTTTGGCATTCCTGGGCTTGGCATTCCTGGGTTTGGGATCCTTGGGTTTGGGATTCCTGGGTTGGCATTCCTGGGGTTGGCATTCCTGGGTTTGGCATTCCGGGGTTTGGGATTCCTGGGTTTGGGATCCCTGGGTTGGCATTCCTGGGTTTGGGAGCCCCAGGTTTGGGATTACTGGGTTTGGCATTCCCAGGTTTGACATCTCTGGGTTTGACATCTCTGGGTTTGACATCTCTGGGTTTGGCATTCCTGGTTTGGCACCCCCGGGTTTAGCAATCCTGTCCCCTGTGCCAGGCTCAAGCTGTTCCTACCAGGGCCAGGCTCTGTCCTAACCCGGGATCCCGCCCAAGGGAGGGAATGGGGCTGGCTGCACCCACTGACTGAACCCCAAACATCCAAAATCCGAAGCAAACCCAGCCCAAAGCTCATTTTGAAGGAGTTGAAGGTTTTCAAGCACAAACCCGTAAGAGGGAGGTGGGGACAGAGCTCTCACATTCCCTGCACATTCCTGCAAAGCCTTTCCCCGTGACTGCACTGAGGACTGAGGTTGAAGGGCAGAGCCTCCTCCTCCTCCTCTTCCATCCTCCTCCATCCTCCTCCTCCTCCATCCTCCTCCATCATCCTCCTCATCCTCCTCCATTCTCCTCCTCCATCATCCTCCTCCATCATCCTCCTCATCCTCCTCCTCCTCCTCCTCCATCCTCCTCCTCCGTCCTCCATCCTCCTCCTCCTCCATCCTCCTCCTCCTCTTCCATCCTCCTCCTCCTCCATCCTCCTCCTCCTCCATCCTCCTCCTCCTCCTCCTCCATCCTCCTCCACCATCCTCCATCCTCCTCCTCCATCCTCCATCTTCCTCCTCCTCCTCCATCTTCCTCCTCCTCCTCCATCTTCCTCCTCCTCCTCCATCCTCCTCCATCCTCCATCCTCCTCCACCATCCTCATCCTCCTCCTCCCTCAGCCACCAGCTCCAGGGACAATTGGGGGTGGCTCCAGGGACCAACCCCCCAAAGTGATTTTCAACCCCAAATTCACCAAAGCTCCCATTTGTTGAACACCTTCCATATTTAATTTAATATTTAGAGATTCTCTACATTAAAGTATTTTCATGCCAACGCTTCCGCCCTCCCATCCCAACCTCAGGAAGAAGAAACTCGACACAGCTTCGGGTGGAATGCACTGGAATAAAATCGTTGCTGCTGCAGCCACAGAGAAAAAACACRGAACAAACCAGAGAACTGCACATGGAGACGTCAGGGGGAGCTGGAATTAGCACATTGCAGTCGTGGTAGCACCTTCCCAGACGGCTGTGGGGAGGTGAGACAGGCTCTGCTGAGCCAAAGCTCAGCTCAGACTGCAGGAAAAGCCTGGGAAAAGCAGGGAATTGTGCCAGCAGCAGCGGGCCCGGAGCCTGGGCTGAACCCGTTGGAAAAGGAACAACACGGAATTGCCCAGCCAAGATTGCAGTGTTTGGGAATGCTGAGCTCAGGGCTGAGGCAAATCTGTGCCTGGAGTGCAAACYGCAACAGCTTCAGCCACGGCACAGCCCAGCACACCTCGAGCAGGTTCAAAATATCCTTTCTCACACAAAAAGCTGCTTTTTTTTTCTTTTTTTTTTTCAACTCCTGTTGCTTTGTGTAGGAYAGGCCACGGTTTAAAAGCTGAGCACACTTAGGCCAGGTTTAAGGTTGGTTTTCAGCAGCAGCACAGAGCCCTGAACCACCAACAGCTTTGGTGACACTTCTGAGCTCAGATGGAGCTGCTGCTTCTGTCTGGCATTTCCAGAATTCAAACTAAAAAAGAAAGGTGAAGGAGAAAATTTACTCTGCCAACTTCAATAAAAAAACTGTAATTAAGGGATTAAATTTTATCCTGCTCCTTTGAGGTAGCACCCCCTGAAAGCACAGGGACTTCTCCCCCTTTGCTGGTGGAAAAGTCCCCAGTGTCACCTCCCCTKTTCTCAGCTCACACAAACCTTTCAGAATCTGGTGAAAAAACTGCATTTTCCACGAAGGAACATCCTGCAAGCCTTTCCTGTTTTCCAACCCCTGGGTTCAAAGTGAAGATTTGCAATTTCTGCTCAGCCATTCCCTCGAAATGCCCAGTTCAAGCCCCAGCCCTGGTGGTGGATATTGCACATTTTCTAAGAGCTGCCCTCATCATCCTCCTGAAAATCCAGCCTTGCTCTGGGAGAAGGGATATTTTCCAAACTGCTCTCAGTGTGGGAACACAAAGTGTCACCTGCTGCTGGTTTGAGCTGGAAGGGCGACAAGGAAAACACCAACACATGGAAAAGGAAACCAAACCAGCATCTGACGGAGCAGGGCCACGGGGAGCTGGCTYAGTGCTTTGCATCCCGAGGGTAGAACTCAGCCAGGGTGCTCTGGGGGATTCTCTTGAGCATTTCCTTGGGGAAGATCCTGAGCAGCTGCCAGCCGATGTCCAGGGTTTCGTACACCGTGCGGTTCTCGTAGGGCCCTGTGGGGACAGAGAGGGGACAGGGAATGTCACAGGGAGCTGTGGGAATGAGCCCCACCCCGCTGGGAGGTGTTTGGATGCTTACCCTGAGCGATGAAATTCTTCTCGAATTTCTGCAGGAACTCCAGGTACAGGAGATCGTCCGAGGTCAGAGCTTCCTCCCCCACCACGGCCTTCATGGCCTGCACGTCCTTGCCGATGGCGTAGCAGGCGTACTGGGATGGGGACAGAGCTCTGAGCCTCCTCTGCCACCCAGGAACAGCTCCCTGGGTTTAAAAATCACCCAACCCCACCCTGACACAGCCACGGACAGCTCCTGCTGGCCCAGGTTATCCAAACCCAGCCTTGAGCACTGCCCACAGCTCCTCTGGCAATTCCAGCCCAGCCCT
>NW_026624393.1:34066-35545 GCF_030028575.1 Malurus melanocephalus
GGAAACAATCCCCATTTCCTGAGGAACATTTCACCCACCAGTTGGTTGGACACGTCGGCGTGGTCCTTCCTTGTCATCCCCTCGCCGATGGCCGACTTCATCAGCCGGGACAGGGAGGGCAGGACATTGATGGGRGGGTAAATCTGGGGGAGAAYAGCCAGCAATTAACAGGAATCCTTMAATAAATTAAAATAATTAATAAATTCAGCACTGAGTGAGCAGTGTGGCACGCACCTGCCTGTTGTGCAGCTGCCTGTCCACGTAGATCTGTCCCTCGGTGATGTACCCGGTCAAGTCAGGGATAGGGTGAGTAATATCTGTGGGAAAAGAGCAGTTTGGCCATTTTCAACCCTTTTATACCCATTTTAACCCTGAGCTGCAGCTTTTTGTTACTTCATCAGTTACTCCTGAATGCTCCTGGACAGGGCCATGAGCACCAAGGCTCAATTTTACATTTTTAATTGTAAAACACAGAGCAAGCAGCCAAAACCTGCCACGTGAAGGAACCCCAAAGGCCCTCCTGCGTGCCCCAGAGCAGGCAGGGAGCTGTGATGGAGCCCCTCAAAGCTCTGCCCCCCAAACTCACCATCATTGGGCATGGTGAGGATGGGGATCTGGGTGATGGAGCCGTTCCTGCCCTCCACTCGCCCGGCGCGCTCGTAGATGGTGGCCAGGTCGGTGTACATGTAGCCAGGGAAGCCACGGCGGCCAGGAACCTCCTCCCGAGCTGCTGACACCTGGAAACAGCCACAAAAACAGTGCCAAGGAGCTGCTGTCTCCCCTGATTTTGTGTACCAGGGTCTAAAGCAGCTCTTTGTCAGCACAAAGTGTGACAGGACAGGATAAATGCAGAGTTATGGTATCAAACTGCTCATTCACGGAGTTATGGGGTGGTTTGGGTTGGGAGGAAACTTCAACATCATCCAGTCCCACCCCTGTGACTGTCAGGGACACAGGATGATCCCAGCCCTGTCCARCCTGGCCTGGGACAAYTCTRGGATGGAATTGTCACACAAATCCCAGCTAATTAAGCATCAATTAAAACCCTCATTGGCTGTTTCCAAACATTGCCATGAATATTGATCACAAACGCTTCAACAGAAGCTTCGCTTCTCACTTTCCACCACCACCCCTTCCTGCCAACAGCCAGCCCTGTTAATAAACACATTAATTAAGATGTTAATGAGGCTGTACCTCTCGGAGAGCCTCGGCGTAGGAGCTCATGTCTGTCAGGATGACCAGCACGTGTTTCTCACACTGGTACGCCAGGAACTCTGCTGTGGTCAGGGCCAGGCGGGGAGTGATGATGCGCTCGATGCTGGAAAAACAACCCTGCTGTCAGGGGGGACTGACTGGGGGGTCACCCAGGGCTGCCAGGGTCACTCAGGGGCCACCCAGGGCTGCCAGGGACACCTGAGAGCCACCCAGGGACACCTGAGAGCCACCCAGGACTGCCAGGGACAACTGGGAGACACCCAG
>NW_026624393.1:36414-40765 GCF_030028575.1 Malurus melanocephalus
TCGTTGGCCAGGTTCAGGAACAGGCACACGTTGTCCATGGAGCCGTTCTCCTCAAAGTCTGACTTGAAGAACCGAGCCGTTTCCATGTTCACCTAAAGCACAGCACCCAGGCTTTAGGTCCAGGTTTAACTCAGCACATTTTGCATCCTCTTAAAGGCTGATCAACTCATAAATAACCCACAGAAATGCTCTCCATCTGCTCAAAGGCTCCTCTGCACTCCCAGAGTGAGCAAATTCTACAATTCCAGGCTGCAGATCGAGTTCAGGTTCTTTATCCCGATCAGATTTATTTTGTTAGAATGATGAGATGGTTTGGGTGGAAAGGGACATTAAAAGCCACCCAGTGTCACCCAGTGCCACCCTTCCACTGTCCCAGGGTGCTCTAATCTCAGACACTCCCACAGAAGGAGCACCCACAGCTTATCTGTGCCAGAGCCAAGCAGTTCCAGCACTTCTGACCTGAAATCCCTGAAATGGATTTTCACCCATTTTTTAATTCCACACACAKCAAACCTGCTCACACTTCAGAATGTCACTGATTCCCCCAGCCCTGGACTCACCCCCATAGCAGCAAAGACAATGGCAAAGTTCTCCTCGCTGTAATCCATCACATCTTTGGATTTCTTCACCAAGCCAGCCTGGCGACAGATCTGAGCTGCAATCTGGGGAGAAACATCCCAAATTTGTGTTTGATGCTGYTCCACACTTTCATTCAGTCAGGAACTCCAAGTTTAGAGCAGGAAAAGCCTCACCTCATTGTGGGGCAGCCCAGCAGCTGAGAAGATGGGGATTTTCTGGCCCCTGGCAATGCTGTTCATGCCATCTATGGCTGAAATTCCAGTCTGGATCATTTCCTCGGGATAGATCCGACACTGGGGGTTGATTGGCTGGCCTGGGTTTTTTTTTTTAAGAGAACACAAATTACTCCTTCATTGAAGCCACACATTTAAAACTGAGATAAAACTTCTCATAACTTAGATTTTTGTGCTCCAAACTAAATACATTAATTCAGAAATCAGAACATCAGATCTGATTTCACTCACCATGGAAATTGGATTGAGCACATACCCATAATATCCAGGAAATCTTCAGCCAACACAATGGGGCCTCTGTCTATGGGTTTTCCTGATCCATTGAACACTCTGCCTATAGGAAAAAAATAATAAAACAATAATAGAAGTGTGAATTGCTGTGAAAATCAGTTAATTTGGGATAAATCTGTTCATTCCTCACAGCCCTTACCCAGCATATCCTCYGAGACCGGGGTTCGCAGGATGTCCCCGGTGAACTCACACGAGGTTTTCTTGGCATCAATCCCTGAAGTGCCTTCAAATACCTGCAAATAAACAGAAAAAAAATACAGAAATAAATYACAGGATAGAGGTTTGWGCTTCACAAAGTAACTGCTGAGTGCTGCTTCACCTGAAGCCCCAGGGCACAATGCAGGAACTGCTCTGCAAAGGGCTTCAAGAGCAAAATGTTGGCACAAAATCCAAGTTCTAACAAAATTTATGAATTATATCAGCAATAACCACCAAAGSTGCTGCCAATCTTTTAGTCTCAAGTGTTTCCCTCTGTCAAGTTCTTCAGATAAAATAATGTTAACAAGAAACAGATTTTTAGGAGAAATACCAGCCCACCATACACAGGGCTGAGCTGGAATTCAATACTACAAATTACAGGGAATTCCTTGAATCCAGCAGCAAAAAATCCATGGGGATGCAAATAAAAATGTCACTGTTAGCAATCCTCTAAAATTATTGATGTAATCTCCAGTTGCAAACAGGTGATTTATTGTTTTCATTTCAAAGAACAGATCTGCAGACAGGTTTGATTGAGAGCACATCCTGATTAATGAAATCAGAGCACATCCTGATTAATAAAATTTGGAAAAATGAGGTTTCTGCTCATACCTGAACCACAGCCTTGGAGCCACTGACTTCCAGCACCTGCCCACTCCTCCTGGTGCCATCAGGCAGGGTCAGGTGCACGATCTCGGCGTACCTGGGGAACTGCAGGAGAAAAAGGAGGGCAGAGAGGATTAAATTCCACAGCAGCAAATAAAAATCACCTGCTTCAAGCCTAGAAACTACTCAGTTTTAATAATTATCAGCAAAACGAAACTAATTCCAAGGATATTAAATTTCCCAGGCTAAAGCCAGTTTATAGGAATAAACATTTGCAGGGTTGGAGCTGCAGAATCAGTTCTCAAAACCCTGAGAGTCCCCAGTAATGACAGAAAATCCCATCTGATAAGAAGAAAAACCTGCAGATCTTGTTTGCTGAAAAAAAACCCAGAAGTGTCCAGAGCTTCCTTTTCCAGAGCATTGGTTTGGAAACAGAAAGGTCAAGAACAAAGGAAAATGATACATCCCAAATTGGAATTGAAACAACATTCCAGGGGTTTGGTAAAACTCAAACATTGTTTTTTTTTCTTTGCCCAGCAGCCTCAGAATTCTCCTTTTCCTCCARRACAGAGCCAGCCCTYCCYAATCTCAGAGCCATTTCCACATTCMCATTTATCCCAGCACTCAGAAATGTATTAAAATTTCTCTGTGGAAACTCCCAAAACTCTGGATTTTACCTTTCCCAGCTKTTCCTGTAAACTCTCCCTCCAAAAGCTTCATTTACCTTAACTTGATCCAGGATAACCAGGGGACCATTCACACCCGACACAGTTTTGTAAGCTGGAAAAAAAAAACAAACCACAAGTCAGGCACTTCCTCAGGAATATTCCACATCCAATTTTTTCCATTTTATTTCCATCACCAGGCTCGGGTTGGAGGATTTGAGGTCTGATTTTGGTGTTTATTATCAACTCCCCAATTAGGATTAGGGACAGGATTGGGTTCCCAGCATTTTTCCTGCTTCCTGCAAAGCCCTGGAGGTGACATTGATGTGACCCTGGGGATTTCTGAGCCATCACAGGAATTCACTGCAAGTCTCCAAGGACTTCAAGATCCTTTCCAAGCCAAACCATTCCATGATTCCAAGCGAGGATTTTGCTGTCAGGCAGGGAAAAAGCATCACTTGAGCCTCAGATCAAAGAAATTGTGAGTTAAAGCCCCCTCAGGGTCACCAGGAGCAGYTGGGATTGTTCCTCACTGCTCCCAGGAGGAAAAAGGAATGACTGGAACCATCCAGACCCCACCAGGATCACAAATCCCAGCAGCTCCAAGGAATCACTGAGGCCATTCCAGACCTGGCAGCTCCCTGGGTTCTGTCTGCACTGTCAACAGCTCCGTGTTTACACTGCAATAAAACACTYTGAGTTGTTGCAATGTAAGATCTTAATGGGTAAAAATTAAACTGCAGCGGTTCCAGGCTCAGGGGAGCGGGGATTAAACTCGAATTTTGCAGTTTTTCTCTTAAAATCTTTCCAAATACCCTAAGACAGAGCCTGGGGCTTAATTAGTCCTCATCAGAAGCAGCAATTGGGCTGCTCCTGGGGCCTGAGCAGGGACACTCACCCAGGCATTGTCCAGGAGGGTTTGCAGCCCACAAGAAATGGAAATCATGACCCTGAGTGAAACATTTCATCCCATGACTGTCTCATGAGCACTCCTTCCTCAATCACCCTCTCACTYCCAGCTCTGTCCATGAAAAAAACCCTTCCTTGGCACCAATCAGCGCCAATTCCCCAGGAGAGCAGCTCAAAATTCCCCTTTCCACCACAATCAAGTAGTTCCATGATAAACTAAACACAATTTGAAACATTTTCCATCCCCAGCTTGATACCAGTTCAGGAAAAAACCGGAATCTTCAAGGAAAAACAGGGATTGAGGATGGAATCACCCTGATTGAAGCTTCTGCTCCAGAGTGAAGACTTTAGGAAAGGCTGGAATTGTAATGATCCATTCGGATTCCAAACCTGACTGAAATTTCCAAAGGATCCATCACCCACAAGCTCCTGGGCAGCACCTTCAGGTCCTGTTGCTATTTAGAGCACAGGTAAAACCATTTTATATAACAGCTGCCAGACAAAACACCTTCGCACAACCCTGATTTCGGCCCACTGCGCTGCAATAACGGGATTTTTACCAAGCTCTCGCATTTCCCCTTTTTCACCCGATTTCTCAATTCAGCGGGAAAGGAACAGACTCCATCCCACCCGCACCATTTGCAGTTCCCGTTCCAAACGCCGCTTTTTAGCAAGGACAGGGGACGGGCCGTGTCACCAGCGGGCAGGGCTGCCCAATTCCCGGAATGCAGGGGGTAATTAAAGAGGTTAATTAACARCCCGAGCCCAGCCGGACCCCCCAGCCCGCTCTGAGGGGGGGACAAGCCCGGAATGAGCCGGTTCTGCCCTCAGAGCGGCGGAGCTGCGGCCCGGCCTTTGCGCGGCCCCCGA
>NW_026624393.1:41355-43316 GCF_030028575.1 Malurus melanocephalus
GAAGAGGAAGAGGAAGAGGAAGAGGAAGAGGAAGAGGAAGAGGAAGAGGAAGAGGAAGAGGAAGAGGAAGAGGAAGAGGAAGAGGAAGAGGAAGAAGAGAAAAAAACTGAAGGGAAGAGGAAGAAGCTGCTAGATAAAACTAAGAAAAAAATGAAAAGTCAAAAGGGGAAGTATATACAGACTATATCCTTATATACATATAAACAGAATAAATAATTACASAGAGAAAGGATTAAATTAAGAAAAAATAAGAGAAAAAAAAGGGGAGGAAGTAAAAAGAAAAAGGGTAGGGTGTCTGGGTGTCCCTCATCAGCTGAAGGAGAGTGTGGATCCGTTGCCATCCCGAGCCCGGCGGTTCTGGTTATCCCAGCAGATGGCGGTGCCGCCCTGCTCATCCCCTCCGCACACCTCGGAAAAGCAATTTCCAGACCTGCCCGCTCAATCCTCCGCTCATGAAATACATTTAAAGGYTTCAGCTCCTGCTCTAATGCTCACCCGGGGAATTCCTGGGCAGGATGTTCTCATCTCCCGTTATTGGCRATAGTTTTGGGGCCAGGCAGGAGGCAGATAAATGGCCCCGGTGGAGAAAAGGTGAATATGTTTAGGATTTATTCCCTCTCTCTGCAGTAAATTTCTGTGTCCTGAATGACTGATAGTATCGGTTTGGGGTTTAAAAAAAAAAAGAAATCATGGAGCCAAGTGTCAAAAGTTTAAGAAAACAGAAATGATGGAAGAAAAGAGATTCTGTTTCAAATGGTGTTTGCAGAACCTCGCTGTGCGTGGGGGGGATTTTCCTGTGAGGAGCCGGCCTGGTTGGTCCAAGGAATTGTTCCTGGAAAACGGGAATAATTTAGGGAGGATAGCAGCGCTGGGAAAGGAGTGGAGAGCATCCCATGGGGAACGGGGAGTGCTGAGGGATCAACAATTCCACACCCTGTGGGATCAACAGCCCCCAGAGCTCCAAAATCCCATGAACCAGGTGCCCAAACCCCGCTGGGAATCCCGGAGGGATCAGCCCTGCTGGAAACCACCAGTGAGGATAAAAAAAAAACCCATTCCTGCCCTCTGCCAGCCCTCTGCTGACGCACAGACAGCTCCAGGATGCTCTGGAGGTTCCAATTAAATCCACAGGGATGAGGGACACTCCTGTCCTCTCCTGATAACCGGGAACGTAAATCCCGGGGGAGCAGAGCTCAGCGAGGCAGCGGCAGCAGCTCCACGCTCCCAGATGGGTGCCAGGGTAAGGGAAMCTTTTCCAGAGAAAGGGGACAGGGTTTGTGCTGGAGAGGTTAAAATACATTTTAATTTCCTCTGCTTTATCTCTCTTAAATTTATTTCTATTTCTGTTTTYTCTGGCGTTAATTCTGGTGTTTGGTATTGCCCGGGAGGTGCCACAGAAAGCAGCCCCGTTCTCCAGCTCGTGTGGCACTTCCCCGTGGTGACAAAGCGTTTGGAGTGTTTGCTTTTTATAAYTAAAACCCGACAGCCCTCATTGCCTGGGATTTCAGGAAAGCCCAGGATTAYTGGGGAGAGGGAGAGCTCGGACTCAGCTCTGTTAATTTTGCCTCTGCCGTTCCCGAGAGCTGAGGGAACATTAATGGCCAATTGTTTGGTTTAATGCAAATTTTGGAGGGGTATTTTTTGGGAGTGATGTTTCCTCGATCTCCATCACATCTGTGAGGCTTTGAAGCGCCGCGTCTCGCCCTGACATTTCAATCGGGTCGAATCCAAAAGACACGGCAGGTAAATGAATTTCCTTCGAGGCCCCAATCGAATCTCCAAAGAACAAACACGGAATAAAAGATGTCGAGATTACCTCGGATAAGCTGAGGTTGATCTGTGCTCGGAGYCTCTGGGAGGACACTTAAACGATGCCTTGAAGCGGGTACAAGAYGTCTCAGGAGAGAGGGAATGGTTGGAGAACGCTCCAGCTGTGAATTTAAAAGCAGGATTGATGAAAA
>NW_026624393.1:43567-44376 GCF_030028575.1 Malurus melanocephalus
GACTGGTATTGAGCTCCTGGGACTGATATCGAGCTCCTGGGACTGGTACCAGTTTCTGGCACTGGTATTGAACTCCTGGCTCTGGTATTGAGCCCCTGGGACTGGTATTGAGCTCCTGGCACTGGTATTGAGCCCCTGGGACTGGTATTGAGCTCCTCGCACTGGTATTGAACGCCTGGGAAATAACACGCAGCTCTTGGGACTGATACACAGCTCCTGGAACTGGTACCAGTTCCTCGCACTGGTATTGAGCTCCTGGGATGGGTATCAAGTTCCTGGCACTGGTACCCAGCTCTTGGGACTGGTATGGAGCTCCTGGGACTGGAATTGAGCTCCTGGCACTGGTATTGAGCTCCTGGCACTGGTTCCCAGTTCCAGGGACGCAGTAAGCACCTCCAGGAGTTGCTTTCCCGAGGGTGGCTGTCACCCACAATGTTCTCTCTGCAGGTTTGTGGAGCCCTCGAGCCCTGAGGCCAGGAGCCCGCAGGACCCCGGCCACGTCCCCAGCAGTGTCCCCATCAGTGTCACCATCAGCGTCACCACAGTGTCCCCATCAGTGTACCAGCAGTGTCTGTGTCCCCAGCAGTGTCCCTAGCATTGTCCCAGCCGTGTCCCAGCTGTGTCCCCATCAGTGTCACCATCAGCGTCCCCATCAGTGTCCCAGCGGTGTCTGTGTCCCTAGCTGTGTCCCCAGACGGGTCCCAGCCGCGTCCCCATAAGTGTCCCAGCGGTGTCCGTGTCCCAGCCTGTCCCAGCCGTGTCCCCATCAGTGTCACCATCAGTGTCCCAGCCGTGTCCCCAGCTGTGTC
>NW_026624393.1:48719-52278 GCF_030028575.1 Malurus melanocephalus
TTTCTTTCCCCAGTTCCCATCATCCCCACCTTCCTCTACACCACGGAGTACGAAGGTTCCAACAGCTCCGTGAGCTCCGCCCGTCCCGAGCCCGCTCCCGCAGCCCTGGCGGCTCCTCCTTTCTCCTCCATCCTCTCYTATTTTGACAACACCTCCGTGCCCRTCTGGRGCTCCACCAGCGCCGCGGAGCTGCCGAACGGGACGGGGAGCAGCCCCCCAGGACACCCCCCGAGCACCGCCGCGACCCCTGCCCGGGGCTGTTTGCGGGGTGGAGAGTTCCTGGCCCGGGAGAACACCCGAGTGGGGCTGCTTTTCGCCTCCAAAGCTCTGCTGCAGCTGCTGGTCAACCCCTGCGTGGGTTTGCTGACCAACAGGTAGGTCAGACAGCGGCGTTGCTGCGATTCCTCAACTCCTGCCTGCTGCCGAAATCACCGGGAGCTGAGGAATGGCAGAAACTGCGGGGGGAAATAGCAAAAATGAGAATATATTCATCAAAACGGCACGGATTTTACCTTTAGTGAAAGGCTGCCCACGGCTTGTGAGTTTATATCCCAGCATAAAGCTCGCTAATGCTCTCCTCAGGTGCTGGCAGATGTTGCTTAATGCCAGCAAGCCCGGAATGAACAAACGGAATGAACAAACAAACAAACGCAGCTCCCCAGCCCGTTATGGACGCGATGCTATTTTCGGGTTTTTTTTGTTTCCTGGGGTGGGCAGATGGGCTGGGGAGCAGAGCTGTGGGGTTTTCAGTGTTTTTGGGGGCTCCCCTGATATCTCCCCCCGCTCAGGAGATGTTTCCCATCCCCCACGGAGGGGAATGAGGAGCTCTCCCTGTTTTTTTTTCCCGTTCCAGGATAGGATATCACATCCCCATGTTCATTGGCTTCACCATCCTGTTCTTCTCCACCATCAGTGAGTATCACCCTCCTCAGAACGGACAGATCAGAGCACCCAGCTCAGGAAAGGGTGACCAGGACGGGCATTTCTCTGTCCCCTCACCCCCTGCAGCACCCAAACCGGTGCCAGCTGAGCTCCCCGTGCCTCTGCTGCCGGGTTTAACCTCAGCTCTCCCCTTCCCCGGGCAGTGTTTGCTTTCTCAGGCACTTACACGCTGCTGTTCATCGCCAGAGCCCTGCAAGGCGTCGGCTCCTCCTTCTCCTCGGTGGCAGGTAAAGGTTTGAGCTGCGCTCAGGGCTGGGGTAGCACCTTCCTCCTCCTCCTCGCTGCGCCCAGCCCCAGCCAGGGAGCAGCTAAACCCCCCCAAAATCCCAAAGAGCTGCTCCAGGGGGGCTCTGTGTGTCCCCCAGGCCTGGGTCTGCTGGCCAGCGTGTACCGCGACGACGCCGAGAGGGGCAGCGCCATGGGCATCGCGCTGGGAGGCCTGGCCTTGGGAGTGCTCAGTAAGGAGCCAACGGGGCACGGGGACAGCAGCGCCCTGTGCCCNGGAGGGGAATGAGGAGCTCTCCCTGTTTTTTTTTCCCGTTCCAGGATAGGATATCACATCCCCATGTTCATTGGCTTCACCATCCTGTTCTTCTCCACCATCAGTGAGTATCACCCTCCTCAGAACGGACAGATCAGAGCACCCAGCTCAGGAAAGGGTGACCAGGACGGGCATTTCTCTGTCCCCTCACCCCCTGCAGCACCCAAACCGGTGCCAGCTGAGCTCCCCGTGCCTCTGCTGCCGGGTTTAACCTCAGCTCTCCCCTTCCCCGGGCAGTGTTTGCTTTCTCAGGCACTTACACGCTGCTGTTCATCGCCAGAGCCCTGCAAGGCGTCGGCTCCTCCTTCTCCTCGGTGGCAGGTAAAGGTTTGAGCTGCGCTCAGGGCTGGGGTAGCACCTTCCTCCTCCTCCTCGCTGCGCCCAGCCCCAGCCAGGGAGCAGCTAAACCCCCCCAAAATCCCAAAGAGCTGCTCCAGGGGGGCTCTGTGTGTCCCCCAGGCCTGGGTCTGCTGGCCAGCGTGTACCGCGACGACGCCGAGAGGGGCAGCGCCATGGGCATCGCGCTGGGAGGCCTGGCCTTGGGAGTGCTCAGTAAGGAGCCAACGGGGCACGGGGACAGCAGCGCCCTGTGCCCAGTGGTCACCTCTGCCACCTCTGTCACCTGTGTCACGTCTGTCACCTCTGCCACCTCTGTCACCTGTGCCACCTGTGCCACCTCTGTCACCTCTGCCGCCTCTGCCGCCTCTGTCACCTCTGTCACCTCTGTCACCTCTGTCACCTGTGTCACGTCTGTCACCTCTGCCACCTCTGCCACCTCTGTCACCTCTGTCACCTCTGCCACCTCTGTCACCTGTGCCCCTCTGTCACCTGTGCCACATCTGTCACCTGTGCCACCTCTGCCACCTCTGTCACCTCTGCCACCTCTGTCACCTGTGCCACCTCTGTCACCTCTGTCACCTCTGTCACCTGTGCCATCTCTGCCACCTCTGTCACTTCTGCCACCTCTGTCACCTGTGCCACATCTGTCACCTCTGTCACCTCTGCCACCTCTGCCGCCTCTGCCATCTCTGTCACCTGTGCCACATCTGCCACCTCTGCCACCTCTGCCACCCGCCTGGCTGGGCATTGCATGGGCTGGGTGCTCTCCTTGCTCCCTTTGTCCCTTTGTGCCTCTGTCCCTCTGTCCCCTCTCCTTCTGCCCCTCAGTCCCTCTGTCCCTCCCTCTGTCCCTCCCTCCCTCCCTCTCCATGGGCACCACCCTCCCACCACCCTTCCCAAACACCCCCAGGGACCCACAGAGCAGCTCTGGGGACAGTGGCACTGCCAGGGTGTGACCCGGCTCTGGGGACAGTGGCACTGCCCGGTGTGACCCAGCCCTGGGGACAGTGACACTGCCAAAGTGACCCAGCTCTGGGGACAGTGACACTGCCAGGGTGTGACCCAGCTCTGGGGACAGTGGCACTGCCCCGGTGTGACACAGCCCTGGGGACAGTGACACTGCCCTTCCCTTGCAGTCGGGGCACCCTTCGGGAGCGTGATGTACGAATTTGTGGGGAAAGCGTCGCCGTTCCTGGTCCTGGCCTTCCTCGCCCTCTTGGATGGAGGTGAGAACCCGAATGGCTCCATCCTAAAAACGAACAAAATGTGCAAAGAATGGTTTCATCCTTCTCATTCTACAAACAAAATGTGCAAAGATTGAAATGTTCAAAGATTGAAATGTTCAGAGATTGAAATGTTCAGAGATTGAAATGTTCAGAGATTGAAATGTGGGGGTTTGAGGCGCAGTCTGTGAGGAGGAAGAGGCCCCTCAGCGCTGCTCATTCTGTCAGCCCCAAATCACAGCTCTCCCATCTCCAGATGACTGACACAGCCACAGAGCAGGAATTAATCCCTCATTACTTAATAAACTCCCTGATTGCTTYCATGGCTCCAACAGCACATTGAGCAAAGCTCTGTGAAGTGTGAATTCCTGGCAAGACAGCCTCGTCTGCAGCCTCTGGGTGCCGTGAAGGGATCAGGCTTTGCCAGCACAAGCCGTGCCCTGTTCCTGCTCCCTTTGCTGTGGCACAGAGCAGGCCACGGGAGCTTTTCCAGTGCCACAGCAAAGCCCAGCCA
>NW_026624393.1:54235-68857 GCF_030028575.1 Malurus melanocephalus
TCTGCCATTCCTTGGAAACACTTTGAGAATTGGCCCTGCTCGGGCACTGCGGGAGGGATTGAATCATCTTTTACCTCATTCCAACAAAAAGAAGGAAACATCTGCCCTCAGACCCGTGGAGCGARCGATTCCAGGCTGTGCACGGCTCCAGTTCCAGCTGGAAATGTCCTCAGTGGTGGCTGCAGCATGTGCTGTGCTCTGTTATTGAAAAAATTGTACASATTTAGGCTCCCCCAGCGTGGCAATAACGGGGCAGGGAGGCYGTGGGGTGCTCTGAGAGCCCATTTTCTGCAGGGCTCGTAATGGGTTCGTGCTGGGATGGATTTGGGGAGGCCAAATGGGCTCTGCAGAGGCAGCTCYGAGTGAAATGAGGCCGTTTCCAACATCCCAGGCAGGGCAGGATGGGCTGTGCTGATTGCCAGCTGCCCACAAAATGGGATGTGGAGATAACAGCGCCACAAAAACAGCGAGTAATGGTTTAGAAACCAAATTGGAACAGGAATAACCCGGGGSGAGCCCCAGGCTGCACTTAGAGCCCAAATTGGATTGCAGGCTGGGAGCAGGGGGCTGCAATTGCTCCTGATCGAGTTATCYTCTGGGCAGGCAGCAACAAACAGCTCTAAAAGCCTCGGATGCTGCTCTGGAGAGAGGGAGGGTGAGGGGAAAGTGGCACCCAGGGATTCAGCGCAGGGGGGAGAAGGGACAGCACCCAGGGAAAAAGCACTCAGGGGTGCTCAGGGAAAGTTCTGGGGAGATTTAACAGAAAAAAAAATCCCAAATACATTCCCTAAGTTTCTCTCTCAGTCACTACTGAGCCCCAGGAGAAGTTTGGGGGACATTTAACAGAAGAAAATCCCAAATACATTCCCTAAGTTTTTGTCTCAGTCACCACCGAGCCCCAGGAGAAGTTTGGGGGAGATTTAACAGAAGAAAATCCCAAATACATTCCCTAAGTTTCTCTCTCAGTCACCACTGAGCACCAGGAGAAGTTCTGGGGAGATTTAACAGAAGAAAATCCCCAAAAAATTCCCTAAATTTCCGGCTCAGTCACCACTGAGCCCCAGGAGAAGTTTCGGGGAGATTTAACAGAAGAAAATCCCAAATACATTCCCTAAGTTTCTCTCTCAGTCACCACCGAGCCCCAGGAGAAGTTCTGGGGAGATTTAACAGAAGAAAATGACAAAAAAATTCCCTAAATTTCCGGCTCAGTCACCACTGAGCCCCAGGAGAAGTTCTGGGGAGATTTAAAAGAAGAAAATCCCAAATAAATTCCCTAAGTTTCTCAGTCACCACTGAGCCCCAGGAGAAGTTCTGGGGAGATTTAACAGAAGAAAATCCCAAATACATTCCCTAAGTTTCTCAGTCACCACTGAGCCCCAGGAGAAGTTTCGGGGAGATTTAAAAGAAGAAAATCCCAAATACATTCCCTAAGTTTCTCTCTCAGTCACCACTGAGCCCCAGGTGAAGTTTTGGGGAGATTTAACAGAAGAAAATCCCAAATATATTTCCTAAGATTTGAGAGCCATTTGGATTCAGAGTTCAACACCAACCCACCCATCTCACAAGGGCTCCTCTATTTGTCTCCTTCTCCTGTAATTGTAGAAAAAACAACCCCGAGGAGCTTGGCTAAACCAGGATTAACCACGATCTGTAGCTGTTAGGGAGAGGAGAGGAAATTAAAACACAAAAAAATGTGTTCCAACAAGGAAGATGTCCCAGGGACATGGAGCTGATCACTTTTATTTATTGTCAGCAGGAGAGGATATGAAAAATAAACAACGGGTAAAGCAGCAGGGAGAGCAAATATTTAATTGTGAGCCATGTAATGATCCCCTGGCTTTTTATTTAAGCTGTTGTGTTATTCCTCTTTATTGAGGAAGGGAAAAGCAGCAGGCAGAGGTGGAGGAGGGAGAAAAGGAAGGTGGAAAAGGGAGAAATTGTGACAGGAGGGTGTTCAYGTGCCTGGCCTGGCTCAGGGGTTCTCCAAAGGAGGCAATTGGGGRATGAGAAATTGTGCAAATCCCTTTATTTTCTCGGGCATGAGACACTTTTCAATCCCTTCTCTCTCCCAGGGATGGCATTCCTGCCTGCCAGCATATCCTACCTCATTGGCACCAACCTCTTTGGGATCCTGGCTAACAGGATGGGCAGGTAAGCGGGATATTAAAGATTTTGGCTCAAATTTCAGCATTTTCTGCTCCAGGCTGACACCTCYTGTGCTCTGCAGATGGCTGTGCTCCATGATTGGAATGGCTGTGGTGGGAATCAGCCTCCTCTGTGTGAGTAGCAGCAGAATCCACTGGGATTTTTCACAGCAGATGCTCTCATCCAACCCTCTGGATGGGTTTTGCAAATCTGGATCTTAAGGCTGAGAGATTTGGGATTGTTCAGCCTGGAAAAGGCTACGGAGTGACCAAATTGTGGCTTCCAGGACCTGAAGGGAGCCTGTAGGGAAGATAGGGAGAGAGGATTTACAAGGGATGTAGGGACAGGACACAGGGAATGGCTTCAAAGTGACAAAGGGCAGGAATAGATGGGATTTTGGAAAGGAATTCCTTTTTGTGAGGGTGGGGAGGGGATGGGATGGAATTCTTGTAGAAACTGTGGCTGTCCCTCGATCCCTGGCAGTGCCCAAGGCCAGGTTAGAACACCCTGGGACATTTCAAGGTGTCCCTGCCATGRCAGGGGTGGCACTGGATGAAATTTAAGCTCCCTTCCAACCCAAACCATTCCACAATTCCACGCCCTCTGTGCCCCTTTCCCACCTCCCACACCCCTCATGGCCTCACATCTCCTCCCTCCCCTATCCCAGGTCCCTCTGGCCACCAACATTTCCGGGCTGATCGGCCCCAACGCTGGGCTGGGCTTTGCCATAGGTAAGCTGAGGGTGCTGTGGGCACCTCCACGGGGCAGCAGGCACTGAGCAGCCCCTCATTCCATGGACAGGAATGGTGGACTCATCCATGATGCCCATCATGAGTTACCTGGTGGATCTGCGCCACTCCTCCTCCTACGGCAGCGTCTACGCCATCGCTGATGTGGCTCTGTGCATGGGCTTTGCCATTGGTAGCGTGGATTTTATCAAGTTCTGGGGGTGCCTCACCCTTCTTCGTGGAGTTTTCTGTTCTTTTTTTAACGCTGGAATTCGCAGGTCCCTCCACGGGCGGGGTGATGGTGCGAGTTCTTGGTTTCCCGTGGTTGATGGTGATTGTTGGGGTGCTGAATGTGGTCTACGCCCCGCTCTGCTGGGTCCTGCGAAACCCCCCGGCTGCTGAGGAGAAAATGGTCAGTGGGGGATGTTTTCCTGGGGTTTTATATCCCAGGAATTTGGGGAATTGAGAATCGTTTTAATATAATAATATAGACCGCCTGTTGGGGTCTATTCCGCTCCCCAAAAGAGACAAAAAAAGCAGGAAATTTAGCAGGTCTGTCCTTGCATTCATAGCTTGTATTCCCTGGGGGAAAAAATCTGCTTGTTTTTTTTTCCCCAAAGTGATGATGCTCCTGTGAACTGCAAAAATCAATCATTATTTTTACCAATTTCTGCCGTTCCTCACCCTCAGGCCATCCTGAGCCAGGAGTGCCCCATGCAATCCAAAAGCTACACCCCAAAGGACGCCCAGCGGGACCAGGAGGTGGAAAAAGAGGAATAGGAAGGGAAAGGAAGGGAAAGGAAGGCAAACCCTGCTTTGGAACCATAATTTTGGTCACAGAACACAGCTGTGTGAGCATCCACAGCCAGCACAGCCTGTCCCAGACCTGTGGGCACGGACAAAATTTCCAAATTTTTCTCCAACCACCAGGATTTGGAGGCTCCATCCCTTCAGTGCAGCCACTCCCTCGCTGTGGGGTTTAACCATGGAATCAGCTGGTAATAAAGATGTCACTGCAATGTCACTGCTCCTCTGAGGACTCTAAAAATGGTTCATTTCTGTCTTGGTGTAGTTTGCTGTATTCTGTGCTACTCAGGGTGTYCTTCCCAACATGCATTAAATTATTCGTTTGAAGAACTCTAATAAACTGAGGTGGGAATAAGATTTAGGCTCAGTCAACAAAGCCAGTTTTAGATCACTGTAATTAATGTGAGGATTTCAGGGGCTGCAGCCGGGGGGTMTCGGCAGCTCTGAGGGAAGTATTTGGCAGATAAACCACAGTTTCTCCCACGGCTCCAGTGTGCGGAATGAACCCGCCCGTCCCTAAAGCACTGCTCAGGGCCCCTCAGTGTGTGTTTATAGCAGGGTTTGTTAAATCCGAGCTCTGAGGGGAGGAGGCACCGCCGCCATGACAGCGGAGCGCGTCCTTCTTCCCGCCCTCCTTCCCGCCCTCAGCCCCTGCTCTCGCGAGACTTCGTGAGTCCCGCCCTTCTCCCCGCCCTCAGCCCGCCGCTCTCGCGAGACTGCGTGAGTCCCGCCCTTCTCCCTGCCCTCAGCCCGCCGCTCTCGCGAGACTTCGCGCACCCCGCCCTTTCCGGTAATGGCGGCGCCCTGAACCGCGCGGCCGGGCCCGCCAGCACCGTCAGTCAGCGCTGTCACCGCCACCGCTGTCCCCGTCCCTGTCACCGCTGTCCCCGTCCCTGTCACCGCTGTCACCGCCGTCACCGCCACCATGCATTCGGACGATGTGAGTCCCACCGTTGTTTCGGGCCCGTGTCCGCGGGGCCCGGCGGTGTGTCCGTCCCACGTGGCCGAGGGTCCCCTGTCCCCAGCCCGGGGGTGGCGCGGATGGGCCGGGGGTGTAAATGGGGATTTGGCGTCTGCGCTTTTTGGGGAACACCGCTGGGGAAACACAGAGAAAACCGCAATGTTTGTGGGATGTCCCCCGTTAGAGCCGCACCGGGGGGTGCAGGGGCCGGGGGGTGACACGGGGACACGGGTGAGGGGTGTCACTGTGTGTCACCCGCTGTTTGTCCCCGCAGGTTGTCTGGAGCATGCTGGGGAACAGGCAGTTCTGCTCCTACAAGATGACGTGAGTTTTGGGGGGTCGGGGTGGGCTGAGCCCAGGGGGTTTGGGGGGGGATCCAGCAGGGAAAGGAACGGGAGGGACACACTGGGGACACCCCTCAAACCCCACAATGTCCCCCCTGTGCCAAACCAGGGACTCACAGAGGATGGGGTGAGCTGGGACAGCACTGACATTTTCCTGCCCGTCCCTCATTAATCCCCATCCCCTCTTTTCCAGCACCAAAACGCAGAATTTCTGCCGGAACGAGTACAACCTGACGGGGCTGTGCAACCGCTCGTCCTGCCCGCTGGCCAACAGCCAGTACGCSACAATCCGCGAGGAGAAAGGTGGGACGGTGTCCCCATGGAAAGGGGGTGCTCAGGGGGGTCTGGAGTCCCTGTCCCCACCCAGGGGGTGACATCAGTGGCGTTTGTTGCTGTCCCCAGGGCGCTGTTACCTGTACATGAAGACGATCGAGCGGGCGGCGTTTCCGCGGCGCCTCTGGGAGAGGGTGAGCTTGGGGACAGGGCGGGGACAGTGGCTCTGGTGTCACCTCAGAGAGAGGGAGGGTGTCCCCAGGGTGAGAGGACATCAGGCTGTGCCTGGGGATGGTCAGGAGGGATTTTCTTATGGAAAGGGTGGTCAGGCATTGGCACTGCGGTGTCCCCATGGTGACAGGACATCAGGCTGTGCCTGGGGACGGTCAGGAGGGATTTTCTCGTGGAAAGGGTGGTCAGGCATTGGCATTGCGGTGTCCCCAGGGTGACAGGACATCAGGCTGTGCCTGGGGACGGTCAGGAGGGATTTTTTCATGGAAAGGGTGGTGAGGCATTGTCATTGTGGTGTCCCCATGGTGACAGGACATCAGGCTGTGCCTGGGGATGGTCAGGGTGGACATCAGGAGGGATTTTCTCATGGAAAGGGACAGGGACAGGGTMGAGTTAATGACCCTGGAGATTTTTCATTAATGATTCAGTGACTCTGAGGGACACAGCCCCTCAAAAGGTCCCTTCGGTGTCACCCAAACCTTGCCCTGTCCCTCCAGGTGCTGCTGAGCAAAAACTACGAGAAGGCTCTGGAGGAGATCGATGAGAACCTCATCTAYTGGCCCCGCTTCATCCGCCACAAGTGCAAGCAGAGATTCACCAAAATCACCCAGTACCTGATCCGCATCCGCAAACTGACCCTCAAGAGACAGTAAGGGACACGGGGGGACCATGGGGTGACCATGGGAGTGACCATGGGAGTGACCAGGGGTGGCTGATGGAGCCACTGCCCATCTGCTGAGTGGGGATATGGAGCTGATCACGGGGTTTTTTTGAGGGATTTTAAGTGGATCTGTGTGATGTGGATGAGCTGCAGGGATCTGAGTGGATAAATGGATTTAGGGAATCTCCTGAGCTGGGAGGGACCCACAGGGATCATTGATCCCAAGCCCTGGCCCTGCACAGACACCCCAAAGYCYYACCYTGTGCATCCCTGGGAGYGCTGCCCAAATGYTCCTGGAGCTTTGGGAATGTGATCATTCCCTGCAGAGCCTGTTCTGTACCCACCACCCTCAGTWGGGGTAAGAACCTTTYCCTAAAATCCATCCCAACCCCTGGCACAGCTCCAGCCATTCCCTGGCAGCAGAGATGGAGCTGCCCCTCAGCAGAAGCTGCTCCTCCCATGGCCCCTCCAGCCCCTTCCCCATCTTTAGGACGCTCTCAAACAGCTCCAGACGTGCTCCCAGGACATTTCCCAGCTTCCAGGCACGTTTGGGATGCTGCAGCTCTGGCTGYTGCTGCCAGAGGCCGGCAGGTTCCCAGACACTGTGTCTCCCTGCAGGAGGAAGCTCGTGCCGCTGCGCAGGAAAATCGAGAGGCGCGAGAACAGGCGAGAGGTGAGGCTGTCCCTGGTGTCACCTGCTGCCACTGCTGCTGTCCCCTCTGTCCCTGCTGCCCCCAGCCTCACTCTGCTGCTCTGTGTTTTGTAGGAAAAAGCTCTGATCGCTGCCCAGCTGGACAATGCCATCGAGAAGGAGCTGCTGGAGAGGCTGAAACAGGACACGGTGAGGGGCACACGGAGCTCGCAGTGCTCTCTGTCCCTGTGCTGGCACTGAGGGGGGTGCCTGGACCCCAAAACACAGGGAAATCCATACCATGAGGGGTTCCCAAAACACAGGGAACCCAAACCATGAGGGGTTCCCAAAACACAGGGAGGGCTCCCCAAAATACAGGGAATCCCAAACCATGAGGGATTCCCAAAACACAGAGAACTTCATACCATGGGGGCTCCCCAAAACACAGAGAACTTCGTACCATGAGGGATTCCCAAAACACAGAGAACTTCATACCATGGGGGCTCCCCAAAACACAGGGAACCCCAAACCATGAGAGCTCTCCAAAACACAGGAACTCCAAACCATGAGGAATTCCCAGAACACAGGGAACCCAAACCATGAGGGATTCCCGAAACACAGGGAACCCCAAACCATGAGGGCTCCCCAAAACACAGGGAACTCTGTAACATGAAAGCTCCCCAAAACACAGGAAACCCCAAACCATGAGGGCTCCCCAAAACACAGGGAACCCCAAACCATAAGGGCTCCCGAAAACATGAGAACYCCAAACCATGAGGGTCCCCCAAAACACAGGGAACTGCATAACATGAGAATTTCCCAAAACACAGAGAACCCCAAACCATGAGGGCTCCCCAAAACACAGGGAACTGCATAACATGAGAATTTCCCAAAACACAGAGAACCCCAAACCATGAGAGCTCTCCAAAACACAGGGAACCCCAAACTATGAGGGCTCCCTGCTGTCAGTGCAGGAGTGTGGGGTCAGGATTGGGAAAGGGGCTGATCCCACACGTTCACCTCAGTCTGATATTGCCTGTCAGTGCCCCCCCTCCCCAAAATCCATCTCCCACCTGTGGCTCATGGAAAATCCCAATTTCCCTTTCAGTACGGAGACATTTACAACTTCCCCATCCACGCCTTTGACAAGGCCCTCCAACAGCAAGATGCAGAGAGCGAGAGYGAGTCGGATGCAGAGAGGGAGGATGAAGATGATGAGGAGGTAAAGCCTTCAGCCATGGCTCCACCAGCCCTGCCCCTGCCTGCTGCATGGGAAGAGCTCAGAAAAAACTTCTGTGGTGGCCTTGGTGGCTCTTGTGCCRCTGCTGTGCTCAATCCCTGCCTCTRTTTCCTGCAGGATGTGGATAAAAGGGAGTTTGTGGAAGCAGAGGACAGCGAGCTCAGCGACTTTGAGGTAGGTGAAGCACCAGAACAAACTAAAGCTGAGCTTACCCAGCCTTGGAATGGGTAAGAGGCAGCAAAATCAGAGTTGTGGACRGGAATGGTGCAGTGGAACTGGAGCCAGGGATTATGGAATGGGGGAAAGGTTTTGTTACACAAGCTCTGACATCACCGTTGTTACTCAACTCTTCCTCAGGACATGGATAAATTGGAGACAAGCAGTGAAGAGGAGCAGGAAGAGGAGGTAGAAGTAGAGAAGAAAGGCTCCCACTTCAAATCCAAGGGGAAAACCCCCCTGAAGGGCCCAGCCAGGAGGAAACGTCCCTACATTGAAATCGAGTACGAAGAGGAAACAGAGCCAAGCACCAAAACAAAAGCAGCCTGAAGCTTCCCTGASCCCATTTTGTACTGACTGGCACAACTCCAGGCCTGTCACCAGGATGTGACTCCAGGATCTCTCATCCACCTCCCACCTCTGTGCAGTGCCTCAGGAACTCCTGCTTTTGTACTCTCCACGTTTTCTCCACGAGCAGCAGTTTCTGTGCTGAGTCCAGGCAGTTGCAGTGAGTTTGTGAAGCTTCAAGGAGGATCCCCCAGCTCCTCTGCAGCCACAGAATGCTCAGCCGAGACTGTGCTCCTGGGTTTTGCTGCTCCCTGCAAGGCTGGAGAAGCCCCACAGGACCCAGGGAGTGTCTGGGGGAGGTGTTGGGCTCACAGGTGGGACAAGAACAACAGAACTTTGAATAAATATAACGATTTTAATGTACAAAAGGGAGCGGTGGCAGCACCTCAGGTGCTCTCCTGCACCTTCCTGAGGCATTCCCTCACCCGGTTCTCCTCACAGCTGCTGTGCACCCCTTCCAGCAGCACCTGCAATGAGAAAAGCAGCATTGCCAGGGTGGGCACTCAGGCTCTGCTGCTGCCCACCCTCCCCAGCTCTGTGCTGGAGCAAAGCACACATTGATCCCATCAATAGTTATCACTTATCCATCGATTATTGATGCTGGGTAGGGGAAATTGAAAACCCTGCAGGGGTGAGAATGAAGAGGGTCCTTGGGCTCACCTTGACGTGGCCCTGGGAGCAGCGGTCCAGCAGGATGAGGCACTGGGTGGCCCTGTCCAGCAGAGCAGCTCTGACGGGCTCTGGTGTGGGACCCCGCTCCGTGTGAACGTCCCACAGCAGCCTCAGCAGGGCCTTGAGGAGCACGGGGAGCCTGCAGGGCATCCTGCAAGGGAAGAAACATCCTAAAGCCTTCCCTGAGGGCTCTGCAGGGCTGCTGGGGGGTGGCATTGCTGCCAGGTGGCACAGGACAGGGTGGCACAGGACAGGGGACAGCCCTGGGCACGTGGGAACCTTGGGATGGGGTGTCAGGAATGCTGTGGGTGACAGCCCTGGGCACGTGGGAATCTTGGGATGGAGTGTCAGGAATGCTGTGGGTGACAGCCCAATCCACAGCACAGGGCTTGCTCCACACTGATTTAATTTATAACCACTGCTGCTTCTGGGATAAGCACAAGCTGGATCAGAGTGAGGACCCAGCTTAATTCTGGGCCCAGGTTTTTCAGCCAAGCAGTACTGGCAGTGATGGCTCCCTGGGCCAAATTCTCCCTTAGGATTTCAGGCTCTTTTCTTCAAAAAACAGTAACTTTGGGACTTAAAGTGAAAACATTCAGGATAGGAATGAAATACTCATTTCAGAACAGCTTTTGTGTGTGTCCTCCCCCCAGAGAGGTACCTGGGCCAGGCGTGCTCTATGGTGCACTGCAGCGTCTCCAGGATTGCCAGCCTGGCCTCTTCCTTGGGGCCATCAGACACTTCCAGGTAGCCCAGGATGACTCTCTGCAGCCTCTTCAGGTGCCTCACTATGAGGATGCCAAGGCTGGAGGGACAAACACACCCTGAGGAGGGAGGGTATGGATGCCAAGGCCAGGGCCTTGCCCGTGGGGCCACTGCTCTCATCTGCTCAGGAAGGCAGGCAGGGTCCCCAGGTGCCCCTGTCCCCTCTCTCACCTGATGACAAAGGTGGGCAGGGTCCCCGGGTGCCCCTGTCCCCTCTCTCACCTGCTGACAAAGCTGTGCAGTGTCCCCAGGTGCCCCTGTCCCTCACCTGCTGACGAAGGCGGGCAGGATCCCCGCGTAGACCCTGCGCAGTGCCAGCTGATGCTCGCCCTCCATGTGGGTCAGCAGCAGCTGCAGCACCTGGTCCCAGGGGCCCGTGGCTCTGCCGTGGCCCTGGTGCCGCTGGCATCGCTGCAGGACGGGCAGCAGGTCCAGCAGGCACAGCAGCGCTGCCTGGTTTGGGGACAGATGCTCGAGTTGTGTCCAAAACACAGGAAATCCCATCCCTGGCACTGCTCACAGCTGCTGCTGCTCGCCCAACAGAGCTGAGCACTCCCAGCCTGTCTGGGAGGCCACAGGTCTCCCCTCTGCTCTGGAATKTCCCTGGAATCTCCTGTTCCCCCTCCAGGCAGAGCTGGGGATGGGGATGGCCTGACTGAACCCTGCCAGGAACAGCCTCAGCCCTTCGTGCTGCCAGATCTGTGGGGCTGACAGGACCCCAGAGCATTTTACACCAGGTCCAGCCGTCCTACCTGGATGACAGCAGCCTCCCGTGAGTGGAGGTGGTTGTAGAGGGCGTGGAACACCACCTGGGCCCTGTTGAACTGGCACAGATCCGCAGCTGGCTGCAGCAACAGAGAGCAGAACGTCACTGCTGGGAGCACACTGAGCTGAAACCCAAGGAAAGCACCTCCCTCCCAAACCAGTGACACCCCGAGTGCCAGGAGCTGCTGTAAATGCAGTTAAACCCTGCCATGCACCAGGAAAGTAAGTCAAAAATCCTAACAGGGGTTTGAGCCACCCACCTCAGCTGGAGCTGGGCCAGGGCAGGGTCAGGCTGGGGCTCAGGGAAAGGTTCTTCTGTCCCCAGAGGGTGCTGGCACTGCCCAGGCTCCCCAGGGAATGGTCCCAACCCCAAGGCTCCCACAGCTCCAGGAGCATTTGGACAGCGCTGCCAGGGATGCACAGGGGGATATTTTGGGGTGTCTGTGCAAGGCCAGGGGCTGCACTCTGATCCTTGGGGGTCCCTTCCCAGCCGGACATTCTGTGACTGACCCTTCACMCAGCAGCCAAGCCCTGCCCTCGCTCACCACGTTGAGCACGATGTGGTGCAGGCAGCGCACGCCCAGCACTTTGTTCTCCTCCTGGAAATCGTCGGAGAGGAGCAGCGCGGGCGGCAGCACCCGCTCCAGGTGAGGGCACAGCCAGGGCCGGCTGACGCGCAGCAGAGTCCAGGAGAACACGTGTTTGGAGGCYGGGTTACACTTCCAGGTGTCTCTGGAGACACAAACACAGCTCAGGGAACACTGGGACTCAGAATCCTCATTTCCTGGTGGCAGCAAACTCTGACAGTCACCCCAAAACTTCCCACTGCTGGGCATTTGTAAAGCTCCCAGCCCCGCATTCATCATCCCATGAACAACTCCGTTTCCCAAAATATTTCCTACTCAGAGACCCTCCAACCACACCCCGCTCCCCTTCCCACTCACTTGGTTAACTCCTGCTTCAGGAGCCCCATCACCGCTCCAAACCTTCCTTCCTCATCCCCCTCCTTTCCCCGCAGGAATTCCTCCACGGAGCCGCAGCCCGCAGCCTGGACCAGCCTCTCCAGCASCTCCTGAGCCAATTCCCGAGTCCTCGCCGTGCTCCATGGCCGCTCGTCCTTGTGTGTGACAGCGAAGATGTACACGTGTCCCAGCACCCTGCGCAGCACCGCGGCCGTGCCCAGCGATTCCCGACTTTCAGCAGCTTCCATCTTCTTGAAGAGGATCAGGAACGCGGTGCCAACGTGCTGTGCCCGCTCCGCCACGGCGGCCAGCGCGGTGTCCGTTCCGGGGAGCTCGGCTCCATCCTGCTCCCGGCGTGGAGGGGCCGCCAAGCCGCCCAGAGCCGCCGCCAGCTCGCCCAGCGCCGCGGGGCTGGCCGAGCCCAGGAGCCAGCGCGGATCCGCCGCTTCCAGCAGAGCACACAGGTCCCGGAGCGCTGCCGGCCGCTCGGACAGCGCCAGCCGCGCCTGCAGCAGCACCTGCTCGGCCGAGGGGGCGGCGGGCGGCGGCTGCGGCTGCCCGGGATCGCGCTGAGGGCTGATATCCATGGCTTGATAGGAGCCGCGAGGGGAGATCCCCGCTGAAAATCCCGCTAAAGACACATCGCTGGTGGCGGCAGCGCCCCGCGGGGAGCGGGGACACCTCAGAGACCCCCGGGACACCTCAGAGACCCCCGGGACCGTTCAGAGACCCCCGAGACCCCTCAGAGACCCCCGGGACACCTCAGAGAACCCCGGGACCCCCCAGAGACCCCCGGGACACCTCAGAAACCCCCGAGATCCCTCAGAGACTCCCGGGACACCTCAGAGACCGCCGGGCACCCTCGAGATCCCTCAGAGACCCCCGGGACCCCTCAGAAAACCCCCGGGACCCCCCAGAGACCCCCGGGACACCTCAGAGACCCCCGGGACCCCTCAGAGACCCCCGGGACCCCTCAGAAAACACCCGGGGACCCCTCAGAGAACCCCGGGACCCCTCAGAGAGCCCCGGGACCCCTCAGAGACTCCCGGGACCCCTCAGAGACACCCGAGACCCCTCAGAGACACCCGAGCAACCCCGCTCCCCTCACCGCAGCCGCCCCACGCGCGCGAACTGTCGCAAAGCACCCGTTTGCCGTAAAGCCGATGGCGAAGGAGGCGTGGCGTTGTGTGAATAAATTACCATAGCTAATTAAYSACSKYCGTGAGGGGAAGAGCGGCCGGACGGGGCAGAGAGCGGGAGCCGGGACGGGAGAGCGGTGGCCGGTGGCACGGAAGGGATGGAACGGGAGTGACAGAGCCAAATAGGGACAGTGATGTCGCCGTGACTTAGAGAGCAGTGACACGGCCATGGGTCCCGGCGCGGGAAATTGTCCCGCGATCCTTCCGGTTCATGGAAATGATGAATGGGAGTGGCACGCGGCTGCGTGAMGTGTGCGCCCTTTCGTTACGACATTGCACAGTCCCATCTGACCGCCGGGGGGTCCTGACGTCACCATGACGTCACTTTTTTTTGAGAATGAAAAAAAACAGATCTTGCCTGAAAAACGACGTCATTTTCTCTTACATGTGTGAAAAATCAGAAGTCGCACACAAATGGAGTGGTGGAGAAGCATGAGGGGTGTTCTGTGACGTCACTCCCATGTCTTGTGTTAGGCATGGTGATGGGTCCAGTGACGCAATTGTGACGTCATTCCCGTGTTTTGTGTAGTGCGTGGTGGTTGCCCCAGTGACGCGATTGTGACGTCACACCTGGGGTATCGCTGTGACGTCACTCCCGTGACTTCTGTATCTGGGGTGTCTCTGTGACGTCACCCCCGTGTTTTGTGCAGTGTGTGGTGATCGGTCCAGTGACACAATTGTGACGTCACTCCCGTGTCTTGTGTAGCGCCTGGTGATCAGTCTGCTGACACAATTGTGACGTCATTCCCATGTCTTGTGTCATGCCTGGTGATCAGTCCGGTGACACAATTGTGACGTCATCTTTTTTCCGTGTGGAAAATCAACGGAAAAAGCCAAGCGCATGCGCGTTCACAGCTCCTGCGCTGCGTGCGGCTGTGATGTCACTGCTGACGTCACGTTTTCACGGATGTGTCACCAGCCAGTGCAAACGGGTGAGTTCAGGGGGTGCACCCTGGTGTGGGCACACCCAGGGGGGTCCTGGCCCTGCAGTTTTTTGGGGCTAAATTGGGCAGTTTGGGTGATCTGTCACCCCAKTAAAGTGTCACAGCCAGCAGTGTCCCCTTCTCGGGGGCTCAGCATCCCCCCGGGCTTTTTTGGACCCGCCCCTGCCACACCCACAGCTCAGACGGGCTACAAAATCATCCATTTAATCCTTTTTTTTTACACAAAACTGTACAATCCCTCTGCCCCACGGGGATCCTGAGGGGATACAAAAATAACTCTGTGCAGCAAAGGGGGATCRGGGGGGAGGACAGGACCCCTCCCCACACCCTGGGGCTCAACTTCCCGCAGGGAACCCCGGCTCACCCGGCAAATCCCAAACCGAGCCACGGCCTGTGGGGGAAAAAATCCCAGCCGGGAAACCCCAAAATCCCGACCGGGAAACCCCAAAATTCCAACAGTGAAGCCTCAAAATCCCAACAGGGAAACCCCAAAATCCCAACCGGGAAACCCCAAAATCCCAACAGGGAAACCTCAAAATCCCAACCGGGAAATCCCAAAATCCCAGCCGGGAAACTTCAAAATCCCAACCGGGAAACCCCAAAATCCCAACCGGGAAACCTCAAAATCCCAACCGGGAAACCCCAAAATCCCAACCGGGAAACCCCAAAATCCCAGCTGGGAAACCCCAAAATCCCAGCCGGGAAACCCCAAAATCCCAACAGGGAAACC